>NW_028232145.1:0-151527 GCF_054491065.1 Syngnathus leptorhynchus | reverse complement strand
ATCGCTTTTTCTCGCCGAGATAAGCACGTTTTCTGAAATGCCGCTCTCCCGTCACTCTGGTTAAAGTGTTATGAAAAAAAAGGCTGTTGGGGGCTAGGGAGTATCGAGTTGATCATTATACATGAAGAAATAACCAATTACATCGTTTGGTTTATGTTTTACACGCGTTTTAAATTTTATTGCCGAAATCGCTTTTTCTCGCCGAGATAAGCACGTTTTCTGAAATGCCGCTCTCCCGTCACTCTGGTTAAAGTGTTATGAAAAAAAAGGCTGTTGGGGGCTAGGGAGTATCGAGTTGATCATTATGCATGAAGAAATAACCAATTTCATCGTTTGGTTTATGTTTTACACGCGTTTTAAATTTTATTGCCGAAATCGCTTTTTCTCGCCGAGATAAGCACGTTTTCTGAAATGCCGCTCTCCCGTCACTCTGGTTAAAGTGTTATGAAAAAAAAGGCTGTTGGGGGCTAGGGAGTATCGAGTTGATCATTATACATGAAGAAATAACCAATTTCATCGTTTGGTTTATGTTTTACACGCGTTTTAAATTTTATTGCCGAAATCGCTTTTTTCTCGCCGAGATAAGCACGTTTTCTGAAATGCCGCTCTCCCGTCACTCTGGTTAAAGTGTTATGAAAAAAAAGGCTGTTGGGGGCTAGGGAGTATCGAGTTGATCATTATACATGAAGAAATAACCAATTTCATCGTTTGGTTTATGTTTTACACGCGTTTTAAATTTTATTGCCGAAATCGCTTTTTCTCGCCGAGATAAGCACGTTTTCTGAAATGCCGCTCTCCCGTCACTCTGGTTAAAGTGTTATGAAAAAAAAGGCTGTTGGGGGCTAGGGAGTATCGAGTTGATCATTATACATGAAGAAATAACCAATTTCATCGTTTGGTTTATGTTTTACACGCGTTTTAAATTTTATTGCCGAAATCGCTTTTTCTCGCCGAGATAAGCACGTTTTCTGAAATGCCGCTCTCCCGTCACTCTGGTTAAAGTGTTATGAAAAAAAAGGCTGTTGGGGGCTAGGGAGTATCGAGTTGATCATTATACATGAAGAGATAACCAATTTCATCGTTTGGTTTATGTTTTACACGCGTTTTAAATTTTATTGCCGAAATCGCTTTTTCTCGCCGAGATAAGCACGTTTTCTGAAATGCCGCTCTCCCGTCACTCTGGTTAAAGTGTTATGAAAAAAAAGGCTGTTGGGGGCTAGGGAGTATCGAGTTGATCATTATACATGAAGAAATAACCAATTTCATCGTTTGGTTTATGTTTTACACGCGTTTTAAATTTTATTGCCGAAATCGCTTTTTCTCGCCGAGATAAGCACGTTTTCTGAAATGCCGCTCTCCCGTCACTCTGGTTAAAGTGTTATGAAAAAAAAGGCTGTTGGGGGCTAGGGAGTATCGAGTTGATCATTATACATGAAGAGATTACCAATTTCATCGTTTGGTTTATGTTTTACACGCGTTTTAAATTTTATTGCCGAAATCGCTTTTCTCGCCGAGATAAGCACGTTTTCTGAAATGCCGCTCTCCCCGTCACTCTGGTTAAAGTGTTATGAAAAAAAGGCTGTTGGGGCTAGGGAGTATCGAGTTGATCATTATACATGAAGAAATAACCAATTTCATCGTTTGGTTTATGTTTTACACGCGTTTTAAATTTTATTGCCGAAATCGCTTTTTCTCGCCGAGATAAGCACGTTTTCTGAAATGCCGCTCTCCCGTCACTCTGGTTAAAGTGTTATGAAAAAAAAGGCTGTTGGGGGCTAGGGAGTATCGAGTTGATCATTATACATGAAGAAATAACCAATTTCATCGTTTGGTTTATGTTTTACACGCGTTTTAATTTTATTGCCGAAATCGCTTTTTCTCGCCGAGATAAGCACGTTTTCTGAAATGCCGCTCTCCCGTCACTCTGGTTAAAGTGTTATGAAAAAAAAGGCTGTTGGGGGCTAGGGAGTATCGAGTTGATCATTATACATGAAGAAATAACCAATTTCATCGTTTGGTTTATGTTTTACACGCGTTTTAAATTTTATTGCCGAAATCGCTTTTTCTCGCCGAGATAAGCACGTTTTCTGAAATGCCGCTCTCCCGTCACTCTGGTTAAAGTGTTATGAAAAAAAAGGCTGTTGGGGGCTAGGGAGTATCGAGTTGATCATTATACATGAAGAGATAACCAATTTCATCGTTTGGTTTATGTTTTACACGCGTTTTAAATTTATTGCCGAAATCGCTTTTTCTCGCCGAGATAAGCACGTTTTCTGAAATGCCGCTCTCCCGTCACTCTGGTTAAAGTGTTATGAAAAAAAAAGGCTGTTGGGGGCTAGGGAGTATCGAGTTGATCATTATACATGAAGAAATAACCAATTTCATCGTTTGGTTTATGTTTTACACGCGTTTTAAATTTTATTGCCGAAATCGCTTTTTCTCGCCGAGATAAGCACGTTTTCTGAAATGCCGCTCTCCCGTCACTCTGGTTAAAGTGTTATGAAAAAAAAGGCTGTTGGGGGCTAGGGAGTATCGAGTTGATCATTATACATGAAGAGATTACCAATTTCATCGTTTGGTTTATGTTTTACACGCGTTTTAAATTTTATTGCCGAAATCGCTTTTTCTCGCCGAGATAAGCACGTTTCTGAAATGCCGCTCTCCCGTCACTCTGGTTAAAGTGTTATGAAAAAAAAGGCTGTTGGGGGCTAGGGAGTATCGAGTTGATCATTATACATGAAGAAATAACCAATTTCATCGTTTGGTTTATGTTTTACACGCTGCTGAGCTCCAGCTGGATGTGTAAAAAGAACCGGGCTGGTTAAAAAAAGAACCGGCGACCCGGTAAAATTGCTTAGCCGGGGCTCTGGAAGCTTAACACGGCGTGATCTTGTCCAAAAAGCCGCTGCTGAGCTCCAGCTGGAAGTGTAAAAAGAACCGGGCTGGTTAAAAAAAAGAACCGGGCGACCCGGTAAAATTGCTTAGCCGGGGCTCTGGAAGCCTAACACGGCGTGATCTTGTCCAAAAAGCCGCTGCTGAGCTCCAGCTGGAAGTGTAAAAAGAACCGGGCTGGTTAAAAAAAAGAACCGGGCGGCCCGGTAAAATTGCCTAGCCGGGGTCCTGGAAGCCTAACCCGGCGTGATACTGTGCAAAAAGCCGCTGCTGAGCTCCAGCTGGAAGTGTAAAAAGAACCGGGCTGGTTAAAAAAAGAACCGGGCGACCCGGTAAAATTGCTTAGCCGGGGCTCTGGAAGCCTAACACGGCGTGATCTTGTCCAAAAAGCCGCTGCTGAGCTCCAGCTGGAAGTGTAAAAAGAACCGGGCTGTTTAAAAAAAAGAACCGGGCGGCCCGTTAAAATTGCTTAGCCGGGGCTCTGGAAGCCTAACCAGGCGTGATCTTGTCCAAAAAGCCGCTCGTGAGATCCAGCTGGAAGTGTAAAAAGAACCGGGCTGGTTAAAAAAAAGAACCGGGCGGCCCGGTAAAATTGCTTAGCCGGGGTCCTGGAAGCCTGACCCGGCGTGATATTGTCCAAAAAGCCGCTCGTGAGCTCCAGCTGGAAGTGTAAAAAGAACCGGGCTGGTTAAAAAAAAAAGAACCGGGCGGGCTGGTAAAATTGCTTAGCCGGGGCTCTGGAAGCCTAACACGGCGTGATCTTGTCCCAAAAGCCGCTCGTGAGCTCCAGCTGGAAGTGTAAAAAGAACCGGGCTGGTTCAAAAAAAAGAACCGGGCGGCCCGGTAGAATTGCTTAGCCGAGGTCCTGGAAGCCTAACCCGGCGTGATCTTGCGCCAAAAGCCGCTGCTGAGCTCCAGCTGGAAGTGTAAAAAGAACCGGGCTGGTTCAAAAAAAGAACCGGGCGGCCCGGTAAAATTGCTTAGCCGGGGTCCTGGAAGCCTAACGCGGCGTGATCTTGCCCGAAAGTCGGCCTCTATACTTCCATATTAGGTACCAGGCGCTCAGAGCCAACTTGGCGAAAATTTTCTAAGTGCCCACGGCTCTGCGGGGATTGTGCGTCCGACCCGCGCCGGTTCTCCAGCCGGCCTGAAATAACGCAAAACCAGCCTCTCCCCCTGGAGCTCACAGCCAAAGGCGAAACTTTTCTATGTGCCTACGGCTCTGCGAGCTTTTGAGTCCGCCCCGCGCCGGTTCGTCGGTCGGCCTCAAAAAGCGAAAAATCAGCCTCTCTCCCTGGAGCTCGACTCGAGTTGATCATTATACATGAAGAAATAACCAATTTCATCGTTTGGTTTATGTTTTACACGCGTTTTAATTTTATTGCCGAAATCGCTTTTCTCGCCGAGATAAGCACGTTTTCTGAAATGCCGCTCTCCTGTCACTCTGGTTAAAGTGTTATGAAAAAAAAGGCTGTTGGGGGCTAGGGAGTATCGAGTTGATCATTATACATGAAGAAATAACCAATTTCATCGTTTGGTTTATGTTTTACACGCGTTTTAAAATTTTATTGCCGAAATCGCTTTTTCTCGCCGAGATAAGCACGTTTTCTGAAATGCCGCTCTCCCGTCACTCTGGTTAAAGTGTTATGAAAAAAAAGGCTGTTGGGGGCTAGGGAGTATCGAGTTGATCATTATACATGAAGAAATAACCAATTTCATCGTTTGGTTTATGTTTTACACGCGTTTTAAATTTTATTGCCGAAATCGCTTTTTCTCGCCGAGATAAGCACGTTTTCTGAAATGCCGCTCTCCCGTCACTCTGGTTAAAGTGTTATGAAAAAAAAGGCTGTTGGGGGCTAGGGAGTATCGAGTTGATCATTATACATGAAGAAATAACCAATTTCATCGTTTGGTTTATGTTTTACACGCGTTTTAAATTTTATTGCCGAAATCGCTTTTTCTCGCCGAGATAAGCACGTTTTCTGAAATGCCGCTCTCCCGTCACTCTGGTTAAAGTGTTATGAAAAAAAAGGCTGTTGGGGGCTAGGGAGTATCGAGTTGATCATTATACATGAAGAAATAACCAATTTCATCGTTTGGTTTATGTTTTACACACGTTTTAAATTTTATTGCCGAAATCGCTTTTTCTCGCCGAGATAAGCACGTTTTCTGAAATGCCGCTCTCCCGTCACTCTGGTTAAAGTGTTATGAAAAAAAAGGCTGTTGGGGGCTAGGGAGTATCGAGTTGATCATTATACATGAAGAAATAACCAATTTCATCGTTTGGTTTATGTTTTACACGCGTTTTAAATTTTATTGCCGAAATCGCTTTTTCTCGCCGAGATAAGCACGTTTTCTGAAATGCCGCTCTCCCGTCACTCTGGTTAAAGTGTTATGAAAAAAAAGGCTGTTGGGGGCTAGGGAGTATCGAGTTGATCATTATACATGAAGAAATAACCAATTTCATCGTTTGGTTTATGTTTTACACGCGTTTTAAATTTTATTGCCGAAATCGCTTTTTCTCGCCGAGATAAGCACGTTTTCTGAAATGCCGCTCTCCCGTCACTCTGGTTAAAGTGTTATGAAAAAAAAGGCTGTTGGGGGCTAGGGAGTATCGAGTTGATCATTATACATGAAGAAATAACCAATTTCATCGTTTGGTTTATGTTTTACACGCGTTTTAAATTTTATTGCCGAAATCGCTTTTTCTCGCCGAGATAAGCACGTTTTCTGAAATGCCGCTCTCCCGTCACTCTGGTTAAAGTGTTATGAAAAAAAAGGCTGTTGGGGGCTAGGGAGTATCGAGTTGATCATTATACATGAAGAAATAACCAATTTCATCGTTTGGTTTATGTTTTACACGCGTTTTAAATTTTATTGCCGAAATCGCTTTTTCTCGCCGAGATAAGCACGTTTTCTGAAATGCCGCTCTCCCGTCACTCTGGTTAAAGTGTTATGAAAAAAAAGGCTGTTGGGGGCTAGGGAGTATCGAGTTGATCATTATACATGAAGAAATAACCAATTTCATCGTTTGGTTTATGTTTTACACACGTTTTAAATTTTATTGCCGAAATCGCTTTTCTCGCCGAGATAAGCACGTTTTCTGAAATGCCGCTCTCCCGTCACTCTGGTTAAAGTGTTATGAAAAAAAAGGCTGTTGGGGGCTAGGGAGTATCGAGTTGATCATTATACATGAAGAAATAACCAATTTCATCGTTTGGTTTATGTTTTACACGCGTTTTAAATTTTATTGCCGAAATCGCTTTTTCTCGCCGAGATAAGCACGTTTTCTGAAATGCCGCTCTCCCGTCACTCTGGTTAAAGTGTTATGAAAAAAAAGGCTGTTGGGGGCTAGGGAGTATCGAGTTGATCATTATACATGAAGAAATAACCAATTTCATCGTTTGGTTTATGTTTTACACGCGTTTTAAATTTTATTGCCGAAATCGCTTTTTCTCGCCGAGATAAGCACGTTTTCTGAAATGCCGCTCTCCCGTCACTCTGGTTAAAGTGTTATGAAAAAAAAGGCTGTTGGGGGCTAAGGAGTATCGAGTTGATCATTATACATGAAGAAATAACCAATTTCATCGTTTGGTTTATGTTTTACACGCGTTTTAAATTTTATTGCCGAAATCGCTTTTTCTCGCCGAGATAAGCACGTTTTCTGAAATGCCGCTCTCCCATCACTCTGGTTAAAGTGTTATGAAAAAAAAGGCTGTTGGGGGCTAGGGAGTATCGAGTTGATCATTATACATGAAGAAATAACCAATTTCATCGTTTGGTTTATGTTTTACACGCGTTTTAAATTTTATTGCCGAAATCGCTTTTTCTCGCCGAGATAAGCACGTTTTCTGAAATGCCGCTCTCCCGTCACTCTGGTTAAAGTGTTATGAAAAAAAAGGCTGTTGGGGGCTAGGGAGTATCGAGTTGATCATTATACATGAAGAAAATAACCAATTTCATCGTTTGGTTTATGTTTTACACGCGTTTTAAATTTTATTGCCGAAATCGCTTTTTCTCGCCGAGATAAGCACGTTTTCTGAAATGCCGCTCTCCCGTCACTCTGGTTAAAGTGTTATGAAAAAAAAGGCTGTTGGGGGCTAGGAGTATCGAGTTGATCATTATACATGAAGAAATAACCAATTTCATCGTTTGGTTTATGTTTTACACGCGTTTTAAATTTTATTGCCGAAATCGCTTTTTCTCGCCGAGATAAGCACGTTTCTGAAATGCCGCTCTCCCGTCACTCTGGTTAAAGTGTTATGAAAAAAAAAGGCTGTTGGGGGCTAGGGAGTATCGAGTTGATCATTATACATGAAGAAATAACCAATTTCATCGTTTGGTTTATGTTTTACACGCGTTTTAAATTTTATTGCCGAAATCGCTTTTTCTCGCCGAGATAAGCACGTTTTCTGAAATGCCGCTCTCCCGTCACTCTGGTTAAAGTGTAATGAAAAAAAAGGCTGTTGGGGGCTAGGGAGTATCGAGTTGATCATTATACATGAAGAAATAACCAATTTCATCGTTTGGTTTATGTTTTACACGCGTTTTAAATTTTATTGCCGAAATCGCTTTTCTCGCCGAGATAAGCACGTTTTCTGAAATGCCGCTCTCCCGTCACTCTGGTTAAAGTGTTATGAAAAAAAAGGCTGTTGGGGGCTAGGGAGTATCGAGTTGATCATTATACATGAAGAAATAACCAATTTCATCGTTTGGTTTATGTTTTACACGCGTTTTAAATTGTATTGCCGAAATCGCTTTTTCTCGCCGAGATAAGCACGTTTTCTGAAATGCCGCTCTCCCGTCACTCTGGTTAAAGTGTTATGAAAAAAAAAGGCTGTTGGGGGCTAGGGAGTATCGAGTTGATCATTATACATGAAGAAATAACCAATTTCATCGTTTGGTTTATGTTTTACACGCGTTTTAAATTTTATTGCCGAAATCGCTTTTTCTCGCCGAGATAAGCACGTTTTCTGAAATGCCGCTCTCCCGTCACTCTGGTTAAAGTGTTATGAAAAAAAAGGCTGTTGGGGGCTAGGGAGTATCGAGTTGATCATTATACATGAAGAAATAACCAATTTCATCGTTTGGTTTATGTTTTACACGCGTTTTAAATTTTATTGCCGAAATCGCTTTTTCTCGCCGAGATAAGCACGTTTTCTGAAATGCCGCTCTCCCGTCACTCTGGTTAAAGTGTTATGAAAAAAAAAGGCTGTTGGGGGCTAGGGAGTATCGAGTTGATCATTATACATGAAGAAATAACCAATTTCATCGTTTGGTTTATGTTTTACACGCGTTTTAAATTTTATTGCCGAAATCGCTTTTTCTCGCCGAGATAAGCACGTTTTCTGAAATGCCGCTCTCCCGTCACTCTGGTTAAAGTGTTATGAAAAAAAAAGGCTGTTGGGGGCTAGGGAGTATCGAGTTGATCATTATACATGAAGAAATAACCAATTTCATCGTTTGGTTTATGTTTTACACGCGTTTTAAATTTTATTGCCGAAATCGCTTTTTCTCGCCGAGATAAGCACGTTTTCTGAAATGCCGCTCTCCCGTCACTCTGGTTAAAGTGTTATGAAAAAAAAGGCTGTTGGGGGCTAGGGAGTATCGAGTTGATCATTATACATGAAGAAATAACCAATTTCATCGTTTGGTTTATGTTTTACACGCGTTTTAAATTTTATTGCCGAAATCGCTTTTCTCGCCGAGATAAGCACGTTTTCTGAAATGCCGCTCTCCCGTCACTCTGGTTAAAGTGTTATGAAAAAAAAGGCTGTTGGGGGCTAGGGAGTATCGAGTTGATCATTATACATGAAGAAATAACCAATTTCATCGTTTGGTTTATGTTTTACACGCGTTTTAAATTTTATTGCCGAAATCGCTTTTTCTCGCCGAGATAAGCACGTTTTCTGAAATGCCGCTCTCCCGTCACTCTGGTTAAAGTGTTATGAAAAAAAAGGCTGTTGGGGCTAGGGAGTATCGAGTTGATCATTATACATGAAGAAATAACCAATTTCATCGTTTGGTTTATGTTTTACACGCGTTTTAAATTTTATTGCCGAAATCGCTTTTTCTCGCCGAGATAAGCACGTTTTCTGAAATGCCGCTCTCCCGTCACTCTGGTTAAAGTGTTATGAAAAAAAAGGCTGTTGGGGGCTAGGGAGTATCGAGTTGATCATTATACATGAAGAAATAACCAATTTCATCGTTTGGTTTATGTTTTACACGCGTTTTAAATTTTATTGCCGAAATCGCTTTTTCTCGCCGAGATAAGCACGTTTTCTGAAATGCCGCTCTCCCGTCACTCTGGTTAAAGTGTTATGAAAAAAAAGGCTGTTGGGGGCTAGGGAGTATCGAGTTGATCATTATACATGAAGAAATAACCAATTTCATCGTTTGGTTTATGTTTTACACGCGTTTTAAATTTTATTGCCGAAATCGCTTTTTCTCGCCGAGATAAGCACGTTTTCTGAAATGCCGCTCTCCCGTCACTCTGGTTAAAGTGTTATGAAAAAAAAGGCTGTTGGGGGCTAGGGAGTATCGAGTTGATCATTATACATGAAGAAATAACCAATTTCATCGTTTGGTTTATGTTTTACACGCGTTTTAAATTTTATTGCCGAAATCGCTTTTTCTCGCCGAGATAAGCACGTTTTCTGAAATGCCGCTCTCCCGTCACTCTGGTTAAAGTGTTATGAAAAAAAAGGCTGTTGGGGGCTAGGGAGTATCGAGTTGATCATTATACATGAAGAAATAACCAATTTCATCGTTTGGTTTATGTTTTACACGCGTTTTAAATTTTATTGCCGAAATCGCTTTTTCTCGCCGAGATAAGCACGTTTTCTGAAATGCCGCTCTCCCGTCACTCTGGTTAAAGTGTTATGAAAAAAAAGGCTGTTGGGGGCTAGGGAGTATCGAGTTGATCATTATACATGAAGAAATAACCAATTTCATCGTTTGGTTTATGTTTTACACGCGTTTTAAATTTTATTGCCGAAATCGCTTTTTCTCGCCGAGATAAGCACGTTTTCTGAAATGCCGCTCTCCCGTCACTCTGGTTAAAGTGTTATGAAAAAAAAGGCTGTTGGGGGCTAGGGAGTATCGAGTTGATCATTATACATGAAGAAATAACCAATTTCATCGTTTGGTTTATGTTTTACACGCGTTTTAAATTTTATTGCCGAAATCGCTTTTTCTCGCCGAGATAAGCACGTTTTCTGAAATGCCGCTCTCCCGTCACTCTGGTTAAAGTGTTATGAAAAAAAAGGCTGTTGGGGGCTAGGGAGTATCGAGTTGATCATTATACATGAAGAAATAACCAATTTCATCGTTTGGTTTATGTTTTACACGCGTTTTAAATTTTATTGCCGAAATCGCTTTTTCTCGCCGAGATAAGCACGTTTTCTGAAATGCCGCTCTCCCGTCACTCTGGTTAAAGTGTTATGAAAAAAAAGGCTGTTGGGGGCTAGGGAGTATCGAGTTGATCATTATACATGAAGAAATAACCAATTTCATCGTTTGGTTTATGTTTTACACGCGTTTTAAATTTTATTGCCGAAATCGCTTTTTCTCGCCGAGATAAGCACGTTTTCTGAAATGCCGCTCTCCCGTCACTCTGGTTAAAGTGTTATGAAAAAAAAGGCTGTTGGGGGCTAGGGAGTATCGAGTTGATCATTATACATGAAGAAATAACCAATTTCATCGTTTGGTTTATGTTTTACACGCGTTTTAAATTTTATTGCCGAAATCGCTTTTTCTCGCCGAGATAAGCACGTTTTCTGAAATGCCGCTCTCCCGTCACTCTGGTTAAAGTGTTATGAAAAAAAAGGCTGTTGGGGGCTAGGGAGTATCGAGTTGATCATTATACATGAAGAAATAACCAATTTCATCGTTTGGTTTATGTTTTACACGCGTTTTAAATTTTATTGCCGAAATCGCTTTTTCTCGCCGAGATAAGCACGTTTTCTGAAATGCCGCTCTCCCGTCACTCTGGTTAAAGTGTTATGAAAAAAAAGGCTGTTGGGGGCTAGGGAGTATCGAGTTGATCATTATACATGAAGAAATAACCAATTTCATCGTTTGGTTTATGTTTTACACGCGTTTTAAATTTTATTGCCGAAATCGCTTTTTCTCGCCGAGATAAGCACGTTTTCTGAAATGCCGCTCTCCCGTCACTCTGGTTAAAGTGTTATGAAAAAAAAGGCTGTTGGGGGCTAGGGAGTATCGAGTTGATCATTATACATGAAGAAATAACCAATTTCATCGTTTGGTTTATGTTTTACACGCGTTTTAAATTTTATTGCCGAAATCGCTTTTTCTCGCCGAGATAAGCACGTTTTCTGAAATGCCGCTCTCCCGTCACTCTGGTTAAAGTGTTATGAAAAAAAAGGCTGTTGGGGGCTAGGGAGTATCGAGTTGATCATTATACATGAAGAAATAACCAATTTCATCGTTTGGTTTATGTTTTACACGCGTTTTAAATTTTATTGCCGAAATCGCTTTTTCTCGCCGAGATAAGCACGTTTTCTGAAATGCCGCTCTCCCGTCACTCTGGTTAAAGTGTTATGAAAAAAAAGGCTGTTGGGGGCTAGGGAGTATCGAGTTGATCATTATACATGAAGAAATAACCAATTTCATCGTTTGGTTTATGTTTTACACGCGTTTTAAATTTTATTGCCGAAATCGCTTTTTCTCGCCGAGATAAGCACGTTTTCTGAAATGCCGCTCTCCCGTCACTCTGGTTAAAGTGTTATGAAAAAAAAGGCTGTTGGGGGCTAGGGAGTATCGAGTTGATCATTATACATGAAGAAATAACCAATTTCATCGTTTGGTTTATGTTTTACACGCGTTTTAAATTTTATTGCCGAAATCGCTTTTTCTCGCCGAGATAAGCACGTTTTCTGAAATGCCGCTCTCCCGTCACTCTGGTTAAAGTGTTATGAAAAAAAAGGCTGTTGGGGGCTAGGGAGTATCGAGTTGATCATTATACATGAAGAAATAACCAATTTCATCGTTTGGTTTATGTTTTACACGCGTTTTAAATTTTATTGCCGAAATCGCTTTTTCTCGCCGAGATAAGCACGTTTTCTGAAATGCCGCTCTCCCGTCACTCTGGTTAAAGTGTTATGAAAAAAAAGGCTGTTGGGGGCTAGGGAGTATCGAGTTGATCATTATACATGAAGAAATAACCAATTTCATCGTTTGGTTTATGTTTTACACGCGTTTTAAATTTTATTGCCGAAATCGCTTTTTCTCGCCGAGATAAGCACGTTTTCTGAAATGCCGCTCTCCCGTCACTCTGGTTAAAGTGTTATGAAAAAAAAGGCTGTTGGGGGCTAGGGAGTATCGAGTTGATCATTATACATGAAGAAATAACCAATTTCATCGTTTGGTTTATGTTTTACACGCGTTTTAAATTTTATTGCCGAAATCGCTTTTTCTCGCCGAGATAAGCACGTTTTCTGAAATGCCGCTCTCCCGTCACTCTGGTTAAAGTGTTATGAAAAAAAAGGCTGTTGGGGGCTAGGGAGTATCGAGTTGATCATTATACATGAAGAAATAACCAATTTCATCGTTTGGTTTATGTTTTACACGCGTTTTAAATTTTATTGCCGAAATCGCTTTTTCTCGCCGAGATAAGCACGTTTTCTGAAATGCCGCTCTCCCGTCACTCTGGTTAAAGTGTTATGAAAAAAAAGGCTGTTGGGGGCTAGGGAGTATCGAGTTGATCATTATACATGAAGAAATAACCAATTTC
This sequence comes from Syngnathus leptorhynchus, assembly GCF_054491065.1. Classification (NCBI taxonomy): domain Eukaryota; kingdom Metazoa; phylum Chordata; class Actinopteri; order Syngnathiformes; family Syngnathidae; genus Syngnathus; species Syngnathus leptorhynchus. The sequence continues at coordinate 138,878 of NW_028232145.1, read as the reverse complement.
ATCGTTTGGTTTATGTTTTACACGCGTTTTAAATTTTATTGCCGAAATCGCTTTTTCTCGCCGAGATAAGCACGTTTTCTGAAATGCCGCTCTCCCGTCACTCTGGTTAAAGTGTTATGAAAAAAAAGGCTGTTGGGGGCTAGGGAGTATCGAGTTGATCATTATACATGAAGAAATAACCAATTTCATCGTTTGGTTTATGTTTTACACGCGTTTTAAATTTTATTGCCGAAATCGCTTTTTCTCGCCGAGATAAGCACGTTTTCTGAAATGCCGCTCTCCCGTCACTCTGGTTAAAGTGTTATGAAAAAAAAGGCTGTTGGGGGCTAGGGAGTATCGAGTTGATCATTATACATGAAGAAATAACCAATTTCATCGTTTGGTTTATGTTTTACACGCGTTTTAAATTTTATTGCCGAAATCGCTTTTTCTCGCCGAGATAAGCACGTTTTCTGAAATGCCGCTCTCCCGTCACTCTGGTTAAAGTGTTATGAAAAAAAAGGCTGTTGGGGGCTAGGGAGTATCGAGTTGATCATTATACATGAAGAAATAACCAATTTCATCGTTTGGTTTATGTTTTACACGCGTTTTAAATTTTATTGCCGAAATCGCTTTTTCTCGCCGAGATAAGCACGTTTTCTGAAATGCCGCTCTCCCGTCACTCTGGTTAAAGTGTTATGAAAAAAAAGGCTGTTGGGGGCTAGGGAGTATCGAGTTGATCATTATACATGAAGAAATAACCAATTTCATCGTTTGGTTTATGTTTTACACGCGTTTTAAATTTTATTGCCGAAATCGCTTTTTCTCGCCGAGATAAGCACGTTTTCTGAAATGCCGCTCTCCCGTCACTCTGGTTAAAGTGTTATGAAAAAAAAGGCTGTTGGGGGCTAGGGAGTATCGAGTTGATCATTATACATGAAGAAATAACCAATTTCATCGTTTGGTTTATGTTTTACACGCGTTTTAAATTTTATTGCCGAAATCGCTTTTTCTCGCCGAGATAAGCACGTTTTCTGAAATGCCGCTCTCCCGTCACTCTGGTTAAAGTGTTATGAAAAAAAAGGCTGTTGGGGGCTAGGGAGTATCGAGTTGATCATTATACATGAAGAAATAACCAATTTCATCGTTTGGTTTATGTTTTACACGCGTTTTAAATTTTATTGCCGAAATCGCTTTTTCTCGCCGAGATAAGCACGTTTTCTGAAATGCCGCTCTCCCGTCACTCTGGTTAAAGTGTTATGAAAAAAAAGGCTGTTGGGGGCTAGGGAGTATCGAGTTGATCATTATACATGAAGAAATAACCAATTTCATCGTTTGGTTTATGTTTTACACGCGTTTTAAATTTTATTGCCGAAATCGCTTTTTCTCGCCGAGATAAGCACGTTTTCTGAAATGCCGCTCTCCCGTCACTCTGGTTAAAGTGTTATGAAAAAAAAGGCTGTTGGGGGCTAGGGAGTATCGAGTTGATCATTATACATGAAGAAATAACCAATTTCATCGTTTGGTTTATGTTTTACACGCGTTTTAAATTTTATTGCCGAAATCGCTTTTTCTCGCCGAGATAAGCACGTTTTCTGAAATGCCGCTCTCCCGTCACTCTGGTTAAAGTGTTATGAAAAAAAAGGCTGTTGGGGGCTAGGGAGTATCGAGTTGATCATTATACATGAAGAAATAACCAATTTCATCGTTTGGTTTATGTTTTACACGCGTTTTAAATTTTATTGCCGAAATCGCTTTTTCTCGCCGAGATAAGCACGTTTTCTGAAATGCCGCTCTCCCGTCACTCTGGTTAAAGTGTTATGAAAAAAAAGGCTGTTGGGGGCTAGGGAGTATCGAGTTGATCATTATACATGAAGAAATAACCAATTTCATCGTTTGGTTTATGTTTTACACGCGTTTTAAATTTTATTGCCGAAATCGCTTTTTCTCGCCGAGATAAGCACGTTTTCTGAAATGCCGCTCTCCCGTCACTCTGGTTAAAGTGTTATGAAAAAAAAGGCTGTTGGGGGCTAGGGAGTATCGAGTTGATCATTATACATGAAGAAATAACCAATTTCATCGTTTGGTTTATGTTTTACACGCGTTTTAAATTTTATTGCCGAAATCGCTTTTTCTCGCCGAGATAAGCACGTTTTCTGAAATGCCGCTCTCCCGTCACTCTGGTTAAAGTGTTATGAAAAAAAAGGCTGTTGGGGGCTAGGGAGTATCGAGTTGATCATTATACATGAAGAAATAACCAATTTCATCGTTTGGTTTATGTTTTACACGCGTTTTAAATTTTATTGCCGAAATCGCTTTTTCTCGCCGAGATAAGCACGTTTTCTGAAATGCCGCTCTCCCGTCACTCTGGTTAAAGTGTTATGAAAAAAAAGGCTGTTGGGGGCTAGGGAGTATCGAGTTGATCATTATACATGAAGAAATAACCAATTTCATCGTTTGGTTTATGTTTTACACGCGTTTTAAATTTTATTGCCGAAATCGCTTTTTCTCGCCGAGATAAGCACGTTTTCTGAAATGCCGCTCTCCCGTCACTCTGGTTAAAGTGTTATGAAAAAAAAGGCTGTTGGGGGCTAGGGAGTATCGAGTTGATCATTATACATGAAGAAATAACCAATTTCATCGTTTGGTTTATGTTTTACACGCGTTTTAAATTTTATTGCCGAAATCGCTTTTTCTCGCCGAGATAAGCACGTTTTCTGAAATGCCGCTCTCCCGTCACTCTGGTTAAAGTGTTATGAAAAAAAAGGCTGTTGGGGGCTAGGGAGTATCGAGTTGATCATTATACATGAAGAAATAACCAATTTCATCGTTTGGTTTATGTTTTACACGCGTTTTAAATTTTATTGCCAAAATCGCTTTTTCTCGCCGAGATAAGCACGTTTTCTGAAATGCCGCTCTCTCCGTCACTCTGGTTAAAGTGTTATGAAAAAAAAGGCTGTTGGGGGCTAGGGAGTATCGAGTTGATCATTATACATGAAGAAATAACCAATTTCATCGTTTGGTTTATGTTTTACACGCGTTTTAAATTTTATTGCGAAATCGCTTTTTCTCGCCGAGATAAGCACGTTTCTGAAATGCCGCTCTCCCGTCACTCTGGTTAAAGTGTTATGAAAAAAAAAGGCTGTTGGGGGCTAGGGAGTATCGAGTTGATCATTATACATGAAGAAATAACCAATTTCATCGTTTGGTTTATGTTTTACACGCGTTTTAAATTGTATTGCCGAAATCGCTTTTTCTCGCCGAGATAAGCACGTTTTCTGAAATGCCGCTCTCCGTCACTCTGGTTAAAGTGTTATGAAAAAAAAGGCTGTTGGGGGCTAGGGAGTATCGAGTTGATCATTATACATGAAGAAATAACCAATTTCATCGTTTGGTTTATATTTTACACGCGTTTTAAATTTTATTGCCGAAATCGCTTTTTCTCGCCGAGATAAGCACGTTTTCTGAAATGCCGCTCTCCCGTCACTCTGGTTAAAGTGTTGTGAAAAAAAAGGCTGTTGGGGGCTAGGGAGTATCGAGTTGATCATTATACATGAAGAAATAACCAATTCATCGTTTGATTTATGTTTTACACGCGTTTTAAATTTTATTGCCGAAATCGCTTTTTCTCGCCGAGATAAGCACGTTTTCTGAAATGCCACTCTCCCGTCACTCTGGTTAAAGTGTTATGAAAAAAAAGGCTGTTGGGGGCTAGGGAGTATCGAGTTGATCATTATACATGAAGAAATAACCAATTTCATCGTTTGGTTTATGTTTTACACGATGCTGAGCTCCAGCTGGAAGTGTAAAAAGAACCGGGCTGGTTAAAAAAAGAACCGGGCGACCCGGTAAAATTGCTTAGCCGGGGCTCTGGAAGCCTAACACGGCGTGATCAGTCCAAAAAGCCGCTGCTGGAGCTCCAGCTGGAAGTGTAAAAAGAACCGGGCTGGTTAAAAAAAAAGAACCGGGCGACCCGGTAAAAATTGCTTAGCCGGGGCTCTGGAAGCCTAACACGGCGTGATCTTGTCCAAAAAGCCGCTGCTGAGCTCCAGCTGGAAGTGTAAAAAGAACCGGGCTAGGTTTAAAAAAAGAACCGGGCGGCCCGGTAAAAATTGCTTAGCCGGGGCTCTGGAGCCTAACCCGGCGTGATACTGTGCAAAAAGCCGCTGCTGAGCTCCAGCTGGAAGTGTAAAAAAAAAAACCGGGCTGGTTAAAAAAAAGAACCGGGCGACCCTGTAAAATTGCTTAGCCGGGGTTCTGGAAGCCTAACACGGCGTGATCTTGTCCAAAAACCCGCTGCTGAGCTCCAGCTGGAAGTGTAAAAAGAACCGGGCTGGTTAAAAAAAGAACCGGGCGGGCCGGTAAAATTGCTTAGCCGGGGCTCTGGAAGCCTAACACGGCGTGATCTTGTCCAAAAAGCCGCTCGTGAGCTCCAGCTGGAAGTGTAAAAAGAACCGGGCTGGTTCAAAAAAAGAACCGGGCGGCCCGGTAGAATTGCTTAGCCGAGGTCCTGGAAGCCTAACCCGGCGTGATCTTGCGCAAAAAGCCGCTGCTGAGCTCCAGCTGGAAGTTGTAAAAAGAACCGGGCTGGTTCAAAAAAAGAACCGGGCGGCCCGGTAAAATTGCTTAGCCGGGGTCCTGGAAGCCTAACGCGGCGTGATCTTGCCCGAAAGTCGGCCTCTATACTTCCATATTAGGTACCAGGCGCTCAGAGTCAACTTGGCAAAAATTTTCTAAGTGCCCACGGCTCTGCGGGGATTGTGCGTCCGACCCGCGCCGGTTCTCCAGCCGGCCTAAAATAACGCAAAACCAGCCTCTCCCCCTGGAGCTCACAGCCAAAGGCGAAACTTTTCTAAGTGCCTACGGCTCTGCGGGCTTTTGAGTCCGCCCCGCGCCGGTTCGATCGGTCGGCCTCAAAAAGCGAAACATCAGCCTCTCTCCCTGGAGCTCGACTCGAGTTGATCATTATACATGAAGAAATAACCAATTTCATCGTTTGGTTTATGTTTTACACGCGTTTTAAATTTTATTGCCGAAATCGCTTTTTCTCGCCGAGATAAGCACGTTTTCTGAAATGCCGCTCTCCCGTCACTCTGGTTAAAGTGTTATGGAAAAAAAGGCTGTTGGGGGCTAGGGAGTATCGAGTTGATCATTATACATGAAGAAATAACCAATTTCATCGTTTGGTTTATGTTTTACACGCGTTTTAAATTTTATTGCCGAAATCGCTTTTTCTCGCCGAGATAGCACGTTTTCTGAAATGCCGCTCTCCCGTCACTCTGGTTAAAGTGTTATGAAAAAAAAAGGCTGTTGGGGGCTAGGGAGTATCGAGTTGATCATTATACATGAAGAAATAAACAATTTCATCGTTTGGTTTATGTTTTACACGCGTTTTAAATTTTATTGCCGAAATCGCTTTTTCTCGCCGAGATAAGCACGTTTTCTGAAATGCCGCTCTCCCCGTCACTCTGGTTAAAGTGTTATGAAAAAAATGGCTGTTGGGGGCTAGGGAGTATCGAGTTGATCATTATACATGAAGAAACAACCAATTTCATCGTTTGGTTTATGTTTTACACGCGTTTTAAATTTTATTGCCGAAATCGCTTTTTCTCGCCGAGATAAGCACGTTTTCTGAAATGCCGCTCTCCCGTCACTCTGGTTAAAGTGTTATGAAAAAAAAGGCTGTTGGGGGCTAGGGAGTATCGAGTTGATCATTATACATGAAGAAATAACCAATTTCATCGTTTGGTTTATGTTTTACACGCGTTTTAAATTTTATTGCCGAAATCGCTTTTTCTCGCCGAGATAAGCACGTTTTCTGAAACTGCCGCTCTCCCGTCACTCTGGTTAAAGTGTTATGAAAAAAAAGGCTGTTGGGGGCTAGGGAGTATCGAGTTGATCATTATACATGAAGAAATAACCAATTTCATCGTTTGGTTTATGTTTTACACGCGTTTTAACATTTTATTGCCGAAATCGCTTTTTCTCGCCGAGATAAGCACGTTTTCTGAAATGCCGCTCTCCCGTCACTCTGGTTAAAGTGTTATGAAAAAAAAGGCTGTTGGGGGCTAGGGAGTATCGAGTTGATCATTATACATGAAGAAATAACCAATTTCATCGTTTGGTTTATATTTTACACGCGTTTTTAAATTTTATTGCCGAAATCGCTTTTTCTCGCCGAGATAAGCACGTTTTCTGAAATGCCGCTCTCCCGTCACTCTGGTTAAAGTGTTGTGAAAAAAAAAGGCTGTTGGGGGCTAGGGAGTATCGAGTTGATCATTATACATGAAGAAATAACCAATTTCATCGTTTGATTTATGTTTTACACGCGTTTTAAATTTTATTGCCGAAATCGCTTTTTTTTGCCGAGATAAGCACGTTTTCTGAAATGCCACTCTCCCGTCACTCTGGTTAAAGTGTTATGAAAAAAAAGGCTGTTGGGGGCTAGGGAGTATCGAGTTGATCATTATACATGAAGAAATAACCAATTTCATCGTTTGGTTTATGTTTTACACGATGCTGAGCTCCAGCTGGAAGTGTAAAAAGAACCGGGCTGGTTAAAAAAAGAACCGGGCGACCCGGTAAAATTGCTTAGCCGGGGCTCTGGAAGCCTAACACGGCGTGATCTTGTCCAAAAAGCCGCTGCTGAGCTCCAGCTGGAAGTGTAAAAAGAACCGGGCTGGTTAAAAAAAAGAACCGGGCGACCCGGTTAAAATTGCTTAGCCGGGGCTCTGGAAGCCTAACACGGCGTGATCTTGTCCAAAAAGCCGCTGCTGAGCTCCAGCTGGAAGTGTAAAAAGAACCGGGCTGGTTTAAAAAAAGAACCGGGCGGCCCGGTAAAATTGCTTAGCCGGGGCTCTGGAAGCCTAACCCGGCGTGATACTGTGCAAAAAGCCGCTGCTGAGCTCCAGCTGGAAGTGTAAAAAAAAAACCGGGCTGGTTAAAAAAAAGAACGGGCGACCCTGTAAAATTGCTTAGCCGGGGTTCTGGAAGCCTAACACGGCGTGATCTTGTCCAAAAACCCGCTGCTGAGCTCCAGCTGGAAGTGTAAAAAGAACCGGGCTGGTTAAAAAAAAAGAACCGGGCGGGCCGGTAAAATTGCTTAGCCGGGCTCTGGAAGCCTAACACGGCGTGATCTTGTCCAAAAAGCCGCTCGTGAGCTCCAGCTGGAAGTGTAAAAAGAACCGGGCTGGTTCAAAAAAAGAACCGGGCGGCCCGGTAGAATTGCTTAGCCGAGGTCCTGGAAGCCTAACCCGGCGTGATCTTGCGCAAAAAGCCGCTGCTGAGCTCCAGCTGGAAGTGTAAAAAGAACCGGGCTGGTTCAAAAAAAGAACCGGGCGGCCCGGTAAAATTGCTTAGCCGGGGTCCTGGAAGCCTAACGCGGCGTGATCTTGCCCGAAAGTCGGCCTCTATACTTCCATATTAGGTACCAGGCGCTCAGAGTCAACTTGGCAAAAATTTTCTAAGTGCCCACGGCTCTGCGGGGATTGTGCGTCCGACCCGCGCCGGTTCTCCAGCCGGCCTAAAATAACGCAAAACCAGCCTCTCCCCCTGGAGCTCACAGCCAAAGGCGAAACTTTTCTAAGTGCCTACGGCTCTGCGGGCTTTTGAGTCCGCCCCGCGCCGGTTCGTCGGTCGGCCTCAAAAAGCGAAACATCAGCCTCTCTCCCTGGAGCTCGACTCGAGTTGATCATTATACATGAAGAAATAACCAATTTCATCGTTTGGTTTATGTTTTACACGCGTTTTAAATTTTATTGCCGCAAATCGCTTTTTCTCGCCGAGATAAGCCACGTTTTCTGAAATGCCGCTCTCCCGTCACTCTGGTAAAGTGTTATGGAAAAAAAGCTGTTGGGGGCTAGGGAGTATCGAGTTGATCATTATACATGAAGAAATAACCAATTTCATCGTTTGGTTTATGTTTTACACGCGTTTTAAATTTTATTGCGAAATCGCTTTTTTCTCGCCGAGATAAGCACGTTTTCTGAAATGCCGCTCTCCCGTCACTCTGGTTAAAGTGTTATGAAAAAAAAAGGCTGTTGGGGCTAGGAGTATCGAGTTGATCATTATACATGAAGAAATAAACAATTTCATCGTTTGGTTTATGTTTTACACGCGTTTAAATTTTATTGCCGAAAATCGCTTTTTCTCGCCGAGATAAGCACGTTTTCTGAAATGCCGCTCTCCCGTCACTCTGGTTAAAGTGTTATGAAAAAAAATGGCTGTTGGGGGCTAGGGAGTATCGAGTTGATCATTATACATGAAGAAACAACCAATTTCATCGTTTGGTTTATGTTTTACACGCGTTTTAAATTTTATTGCCGAAATCGCTTTTTCTCGCCGAGATAAGCACGTTTTCTGAAATGCCGCTCTCCCGTCACTCTGGTTAAAGTGTTATGAAAAAAAAGGCTGTTGGGGGCTAGGGAGTATCGAGTTGATCATTATACATGAAGAAATAACCAATTTCATCGTTTGGTTTATGTTTTACACGCGTTTTAAATTTTATTGCCGAAATCGCTTTTTCTCGCCGAGATAAGCACGTTTTCTGAAATGCCGCTCTCCCGTCACTCTGGTTAAAGTGTTATGAAAAAAAAGGCTGTTGGGGGCTAGGGAGTATCGAGTTGATCATTATACATGAAGAAATAACCAATTTCATCGTTTGGTTTATGTTTTACACGCGTTTTAAATTTTATTGCCGAAATCGCTTTTTCTCGCCGAGATAAGCACGTTTTCTGAAATGCCGCTCTTCCCGTCACTCTGGTTAAAGTGTTATGAAAAAAAAGGCTGTTGGGGGCTAGGGAGTATCGAGTTGATCATTATACATGAAGAAATAAGCAATTTCATCGTTTGGTTTATGTTTTACACGCGTTTTAAATTTTATTGCCGAAATCGCTTTTTCTCGCCGAGATAAGCACGTTTTCTGAAATGCCGCTCTCCCGTCACTCTGGTTAAAGTGTTATGAAAAAAAAGGCTGTTGGGGGCTAGGGAGTATCGAGTTGATCATTATACATGAAGAAATAACCAATTTCATCGTTTGGTTTATGTTTTACACGCGTTTTAAATTTTATTGCCGAAATCGCTTTTTCTCGCCGAGATAAGCACGTTTTCTGAAATGCCGCTCTCCCGTCACTCTGGTTAAAGTGTTATGAAAAAAAAGGCTGTTGGGGGCTAGGGAGTATCGAGTTGATCATTATACATGAAGAAATAAGCAATTTCATCGTTTGGTTTATGTTTTACACGCGTTTTAAATTTTTTTGCCGAAATCGCTTTTTCTCGCCGAGATAAGCACGTTTTCTGAAATGCCGCTCTCCCGTCACTCTGGTTAAAGTGTTATGAAAAAAAAGGCTGTTGGGGGCTAGGGAGTATCGAGTTGATCATTATACATGAAGAAATAACCAATTTCATCGTTTGGTTTATGTTTTACACGCGTTTTAAATTTTATTGCCGAAATCGCTTTTTCTCGCCGAGATAAGCACGTTTTCTGAAATGCCGCTCTCCCGTCACTCTGGTTAAAGTGTTATGAAAAAAAAGGCTGTTGGGGGCTAGGGAGTATCGAGTTGATCATTATACATGAAGAAATAACCAATTTCATCGTTTGGTTTATGTTTTACACGCGTTTTAAATTTTATTGCCGAAATCGCTTTTTCTCGCCGAGATAAGCACGTTTTCTGAAATGCCGCTCTCCCGTCACTCTGGTTAAAGTGTTATGAAAAAAAAGGCTGTTGGGGGCTAGGGAGTATCGAGTTGATCATTATACATGAAGAAATAACCAATTTCATCGTTTGGTTTATGTTTTACACGCGTTTTAAATTTTATTGCCGAAATCGCTTTTTCTCGCCGAGATAAGCACGTTTTCTGAAATGCCGCTCTCCCGTCACTCTGGTTAAAGTGTTATGAAAAAAAAGGCTGTTGGGGGCTAGGGAGTATCGAGTTGATCATTATACATGAAGAAATAACCAATTTCATCGTTTGGTTTATGTTTTACACGCGTTTTAAATTTTATTGCCGAAATCGCTTTTTCTCGCCGAGATAAGCACGTTTTCTGAAATGCCGCTCTCCCGTCACTCTGGTTAAAGTGTTATGAAAAAAAAGGCTGTTGGGGGCTAGGGAGTATCGAGTTGATCATTATACATGAAGAAATAACCAATTTCATCGTTTGGTTTATGTTTTACACGCGTTTTAAATTTTATTGCCGAAATCGCTTTTTCTCGCCGAGATAAGCACGTTTTCTGAAATGCCGCTCTCCCGTCACTCTGGTTAAAGTGTTATGAAAAAAAAGGCTGTTGGGGGCTAGGGAGTATCGAGTTGATCATTATACATGAAGAAATAACCAATTTCATCGTTTGGTTTATGTTTTACACGCGTTTTAAATTTTATTGCCGAAATCGCTTTTTCTCGCCGAGATAAGCACGTTTTCTGAAATGCCGCTCTCCCGTCACTCTGGTTAAAGTGTTATGAAAAAAAAGGCTGTTGGGGGCTAGGGAGTATCGAGTTGATCATTATACATGAAGAAATAACCAATTTCATCGTTTGGTTTATGTTTTACACGCGTTTTAAATTTTATTGCCGAAATCGCTTTTTCTCGCCGAGATAAGCACGTTTTCTGAAATGCCGCTCTCCCGTCACTCTGGTTAAAGTGTTATGAAAAAAAAGGCTGTTGGGGGCTAGGGAGTATCGAGTTGATCATTATACATGAAGAAATAACCAATTTCATCGTTTGGTTTATGTTTTACACGCGTTTTAAATTTTATTGCCGAAATCGCTTTTTCTCGCCGAGATAAGCACGTTTTCTGAAATGCCGCTCTCCCGTCACTCTGGTTAAAGTGTTATGAAAAAAAAGGCTGTTGGGGGCTAGGGAGTATCGAGTTGATCATTATACATGAAGAAATAACCAATTTCATCGTTTGGTTTATGTTTTACACGCGTTTTAAATTTTATTGCCGAAATCGCTTTTTCTCGCCGAGATAAGCACGTTTTCTGAAATGCCGCTCTCCCGTCACTCTGGTTAAAGTGTTATGAAAAAAAAGGCTGTTGGGGGCTAGGGAGTATCGAGTTGATCATTATACATGAAGAAATAACCAATTTCATCGTTTGGTTTATGTTTTACACGCGTTTTAAATTTTATTGCCGAAATCGCTTTTTCTCGCCGAGATAAGCACGTTTTCTGAAATGCCGCTCTCCCGTCACTCTGGTTAAAGTGTTATGAAAAAAAAGGCTGTTGGGGGCTAGGGAGTATCGAGTTGATCATTATACATGAAGAAATAACCAATTTCATCGTTTGGTTTATGTTTTACACGCGTTTTAAATTTTATTGCCGAAATCGCTTTTTCTCGCCGAGATAAGCACGTTTTCTGAAATGCCGCTCTCCCGTCACTCTGGTTAAAGTGTTATGAAAAAAAAGGCTGTTGGGGGCTAGGGAGTATCGAGTTGATCATTATACATGAAGAAATAACCAATTTCATCGTTTGGTTTATGTTTTACACGCGTTTTAAATTTTATTGCCGAAATCGCTTTTTCTCGCCGAGATAAGCACGTTTTCTGAAATGCCGCTCTCCCGTCACTCTGGTTAAAGTGTTATGAAAAAAAAGGCTGTTGGGGGCTAGGGAGTATCGAGTTGATCATTATACATGAAGAAATAACTCAATTTCATCGTTTGGTTTATGTTTTACACGCGTTTTAAATTTTATTGCCGAAATCGCTTTTTCTCGCCGAGATAAGCACGTTTTCTGAAATGCCGCTCTCCCGTCACTCTGGTTAAAGTGTTATGAAAAAAAAGGCTGTTGGGGGCTAGGGAGTATCGAGTTGATCATTATACATGAAGAAATAACCAATTTCATCGTTTGGTTTATGTTTTACACGCGTTTTAAATTTTATTGCCGAAATCGCTTTTTCTCGCCGAGATAAGCACGTTTTCTGAAATGCCGCTCTCCCGTCACTCTGGTTAAAGTGTTATGAAAAAAAAGGCTGTTGGGGGCTAGGGAGTATCGAGTTGATCATTATACATGAAGAAATAACCAATTTCATCGTTTGGTTTATGTTTTACACGCGTTTTAAATTTTATTGCCGAAATCGCTTTTTCTCGCCGAGATAAGCACGTTTTCTGAAATGCCGCTCTCCCGTCACTCTGGTTAAAGTGTTATGAAAAAAAAGGCTGTTGGGGGCTAGGGAGTATCGAGTTGATCATTATACATGAAGAAATAACCAATTTCATCGTTTGGTTTATGTTTTACACGCGTTTTAAATTTTATTGCCGAAATCGCTTTTTCTCGCCGAGATAAGCACGTTTTCTGAAATGCCGCTCTCCCGTCACTCTGGTTAAAGTGTTATGAAAAAAAAGGCTGTTGGGGGCTAGGGAGTATCGAGTTGATCATTATACATGAAGAAATAACCAATTTCATCGTTTGGTTTATGTTTTACACGCGTTTTAAATTTTATTGCCGAAATCGCTTTTTCTCGCCGAGATAAGCACGTTTTCTGAAATGCCGCTCTCCCGTCACTCTGGTTAAAGTGTTATGAAAAAAAAGGCTGTTGGGGGCTAGGGAGTATCGAGTTGATCATTATACATGAAGAAATAACCAATTTCATCGTTTGGTTTATGTTTTACACGCGTTTTAAATTTTATTGCCGAAATCGCTTTTTCTCGCCGAGATAAGCACGTTTTCTGAAATGCCGCTCTCCCGTCACTCTGGTTAAAGTGTTATGAAAAAAAAGGCTGTTGGGGGCTAGGGAGTATCGAGTTGATCATTATACATGAAGAAATAACCAATTTCATCGTTTGGTTTATGTTTTACACGCGTTTTAAATTTTATTGCCGAAATCGCTTTTTCTCGCCGAGATAAGCACGTTTTCTGAAATGCCGCTCTCCCGTCACTCTGGTTAAAGTGTTATGAAAAAAAAGGCTGTTGGGGGCTAGGGAGTATCGAGTTGATCATTATACATGAAGAAATAACCAATTTCATCGTTTGGTTTATGTTTTACACGCGTTTTAAATTTTATTGCCGAAATCGCTTTTTCTCGCCGAGATAAGCACGTTTTCTGAAATGCCGCTCTCCCGTCACTCTGGTTAAAGTGTTATGAAAAAAAAGGCTGTTGGGGGCTAGGGAGTATCGAGTTGATCATTATACATGAAGAAATAACCAATTTCATCGTTTGGTTTATGTTTTACACGCGTTTTAAATTTTATTGCCGAAATCGCTTTTTCTCGCCGAGATAAGCACGTTTTCTGAAATGCCGCTCTCCCGTCACTCTGGTTAAAGTGTTATGAAAAAAAAGGCTGTTGGGGGCTAGGGAGTATCGAGTTGATCATTATACATGAAGAAATAACCAATTTCATCGTTTGGTTTATGTTTTACACGCGTTTTAAATTTTATTGCCGAAATCGCTTTTTCTCGCCGAGATAAGCACGTTTTCTGAAATGCCGCTCTCCCGTCACTCTGGTTAAAGTGTTATGAAAAAAAAGGCTGTTGGGGGCTAGGGAGTATCGAGTTGATCATTATACATGAAGAAATAACCAATTTCATCGTTTGGTTTATGTTTTACACGCGTTTTAAATTTTATTGCCGAAATCGCTTTTTCTCGCCGAGATAAGCACGTTTTCTGAAATGCCGCTCTCCCGTCACTCTGGTTAAAGTGTTATGAAAAAAAAGGCTGTTGGGGGCTAGGGAGTATCGAGTTGATCATTATACATGAAGAAATAACCAATTTCATCGTTTGGTTTATGTTTTACACGCGTTTTAAATTTTATTGCCGAAATCGCTTTTTCTCGCCGAGATAAGCACGTTTTCTGAAATGCCGCTCTCCCGTCACTCTGGTTAAAGTGTTATGAAAAAAAAGGCTGTTGGGGGCTAGGGAGTATCGAGTTGATCATTATACATGAAGAAATAACCAATTTCATCGTTTGGTTTATGTTTTACACGCGTTTTAAATTTTATTGCCGAAATCGCTTTTTCTCGCCGAGATAAGCACGTTTTCTGAAATGCCGCTCTCCCGTCACTCTGGTTAAAGTGTTATGAAAAAAAAGGCTGTTGGGGGCTAGGGAGTATCGAGTTGATCATTATACATGAAGAAATAACCAATTTCATCGTTTGGTTTATGTTTTACACGCGTTTTAAATTTTATTGCCGAAATCGCTTTTTCTCGCCGAGATAAGCACGTTTTCTGAAATGCCGCTCTCCCGTCACTCTGGTTAAAGTGTTATGAAAAAAAAGGCTGTTGGGGGCTAGGGAGTATCGAGTTGATCATTATACATGAAGAAATAACCAATTTCATCGTTTGGTTTATGTTTTACACGCGTTTTAAATTTTATTGCCGAAATCGCTTTTTCTCGCCGAGATAAGCACGTTTTCTGAAATGCCGCTCTCCCGTCACTCTGGTTAAAGTGTTATGAAAAAAAAGGCTGTTGGGGGCTAGGGAGTATCGAGTTGATCATTATACATGAAGAAATAACCAATTTCATCGTTTGGTTTATGTTTTACACGCGTTTTAAATTTTATTGCCGAAATCGCTTTTTCTCGCCGAGATAAGCACGTTTTCTGAAATGCCGCTCTCCCGTCACTCTGGTTAAAGTGTTATGAAAAAAAAGGCTGTTGGGGGCTAGGGAGTATCGAGTTGATCATTATACATGAAGAAATAACCAATTTCATCGTTTGGTTTATGTTTTACACGCGTTTTAAATTTTATTGCCGAAATCGCTTTTTCTCGCCGAGATAAGCACGTTTTCTGAAATGCCGCTCTCCCGTCACTCTGGTTAAAGTGTTATGAAAAAAAAGGCTGTTGGGGGCTAGGGAGTATCGAGTTGATCATTATACATGAAGAAATAACCAATTTCATCGTTTGGTTTATGTTTTACACGCGTTTTAAATTTTATTGCCGAAATCGCTTTTTCTCGCCGAGATAAGCACGTTTTCTGAAATGCCGCTCTCCCGTCACTCTGGTTAAAGTGTTATGAAAAAAAAGGCTGTTGGGGGCTAGGGAGTATCGAGTTGATCATTATACATGAAGAAATAACCAATTTCATCGTTTGGTTTATGTTTTACACGCGTTTTAAATTTTATTGCCGAAATCGCTTTTTCTCGCCGAGATAAGCACGTTTTCTGAAATGCCGCTCTCCCGTCACTCTGGTTAAAGTGTTATGAAAAAAAAGGCTGTTGGGGGCTAGGGAGTATCGAGTTGATCATTATACATGAAGAAATAACCAATTTCATCGTTTGGTTTATGTTTTACACGCGTTTTAAATTTTATTGCCGAAATCGCTTTTTCTCGCCGAGATAAGCACGTTTTCTGAAATGCCGCTCTCCCGTCACTCTGGTTAAAGTGTTATGAAAAAAAAGGCTGTTGGGGGCTAGGGAGTATCGAGTTGATCATTATACATGAAGAAATAACCAATTTCATCGTTTGGTTTATGTTTTACACGCGTTTTAAATTTTATTGCCGAAATCGCTTTTTCTCGCCGAGATAAGCACGTTTTCTGAAATGCCGCTCTCCCGTCACTCTGGTTAAAGTGTTATGAAAAAAAAGGCTGTTGGGGGCTAGGGAGTATCGAGTTGATCATTATACATGAAGAAATAACCAATTTCATCGTTTGGTTTATGTTTTACACGCGTTTTAAATTTTATTGCCGAAATCGCTTTTTCTCGCCGAGATAAGCACGTTTTCTGAAATGCCGCTCTCCCGTCACTCTGGTTAAAGTGTTATGAAAAAAAAGGCTGTTGGGGGCTAGGGAGTATCGAGTTGATCATTATACATGAAGAAATAACCAATTTCATCGTTTGGTTTATGTTTTACACGCGTTTTAAATTTTATTGCCGAAATCGCTTTTTCTCGCCGAGATAAGCACGTTTTCTGAAATGCCGCTCTCCCGTCACTCTGGTTAAAGTGTTATGAAAAAAAAGGCTGTTGGGGGCTAGGGAGTATCGAGTTGATCATTATACATGAAGAAATAACCAATTTCATCGTTTGGTTTATGTTTTACACGCGTTTTAAATTTTATTGCCGAAATCGCTTTTTCTCGCCGAGATAAGCACGTTTTCTGAAATGCCGCTCTCCCGTCACTCTGGTTAAAGTGTTATGAAAAAAAAGGCTGTTGGGGGCTAGGGAGTATCGAGTTGATCATTATACATGAAGAAATAACCAATTTCATCGTTTGGTTTATGTTTTACACGCGTTTTAAATTTTATTGCCGAAATCGCTTTTTCTCGCCGAGATAAGCACGTTTTCTGAAATGCCGCTCTCCCGTCACTCTGGTTAAAGTGTTATGAAAAAAAAGGCTGTTGGGGGCTAGGGAGTATCGAGTTGATCATTATACATGAAGAAATAACCAATTTCATCGTTTGGTTTATGTTTTACACGCGTTTTAAATTTTATTGCCGAAATCGCTTTTTCTCGCCGAGATAAGCACGTTTTCTGAAATGCCGCTCTCCCGTCACTCTGGTTAAAGTGTTATGAAAAAAAAGGCTGTTGGGGGCTAGGGAGTATCGAGTTGATCATTATACATGAAGAAATAACCAATTTCATCGTTTGGTTTATGTTTTACACGCGTTTTAAATTTTATTGCCGAAATCGCTTTTTCTCGCCGAGATAAGCACGTTTTCTGAAATGCCGCTCTCCCGTCACTCTGGTTAAAGTGTTATGAAAAAAAAGGCTGTTGGGGGCTAGGGAGTATCGAGTTGATCATTATACATGAAGAAATAACCAATTTCATCGTTTGGTTTATGTTTTACACGCGTTTTAAATTTTATTGCCGAAATCGCTTTTTCTCGCCGAGATAAGCACGTTTTCTGAAATGCCGCTCTCCCGTCACTCTGGTTAAAGTGTTATGAAAAAAAAGGCTGTTGGGGGCTAGGGAGTATCGAGTTGATCATTATACATGAAGAAATAACCAATTTCATCGTTTGGTTTATGTTTTACACGCGTTTTAAATTTTATTGCCGAAATCGCTTTTTCTCGCCGAGATAAGCACGTTTTCTGAAATGCCGCTCTCCCGTCACTCTGGTTAAAGTGTTATGAAAAAAAAGGCTGTTGGGGGCTAGGGAGTATCGAGTTGATCATTATACATGAAGAAATAACCAATTTCATCGTTTGGTTTATGTTTTACACGCGTTTTAAATTTTATTGCCGAAATCGCTTTTTCTCGCCGAGATAAGCACGTTTTCTGAAATGCCGCTCTCCCGTCACTCTGGTTAAAGTGTTATGAAAAAAAAGGCTGTTGGGGGCTAGGGAGTATCGAGTTGATCATTATACATGAAGAAATAACCAATTTCATCGTTTGGTTTATGTTTTACACGCGTTTTAAATTTTATTGCCGAAATCGCTTTTTCTCGCCGAGATAAGCACGTTTTCTGAAATGCCGCTCTCCCGTCACTCTGGTTAAAGTGTTATGAAAAAAAAGGCTGTTGGGGGCTAGGGAGTATCGAGTTGATCATTATACATGAAGAAATAACCAATTTCATCGTTTGGTTTATGTTTTACACGCGTTTTAAATTTTATTGCCGAAATCGCTTTTTCTCGCCGAGATAAGCACGTTTTCTGAAATGCCGCTCTCCCGTCACTCTGGTTAAAGTGTTATGAAAAAAAAGGCTGTTGGGGGCTAGGGAGTATCGAGTTGATCATTATACATGAAGAAATAACCAATTTCATCGTTTGGTTTATGTTTTACACGCGTTTTAAATTTTATTGCCGAAATCGCTTTTTCTCGCCGAGATAAGCACGTTTTCTGAAATGCCGCTCTCCCGTCACTCTGGTTAAAGTGTTATGAAAAAAAAGGCTGTTGGGGGCTAGGGAGTATCGAGTTGATCATTATACATGAAGAAATAACCAATTTCATCGTTTGGTTTATGTTTTACACGCGTTTTAAATTTTATTGCCGAAATCGCTTTTTCTCGCCGAGATAAGCACGTTTTCTGAAATGCCGCTCTCCCGTCACTCTGGTTAAAGTGTTATGAAAAAAAAGGCTGTTGGGGGCTAGGGAGTATCGAGTTGATCATTATACATGAAGAAATAACCAATTTCATCGTTTGGTTTATGTTTTACACGCGTTTTAAATTTTATTGCCGAAATCGCTTTTTCTCGCCGAGATAAGCACGTTTTCTGAAATGCCGCTCTCCCGTCACTCTGGTTAAAGTGTTATGAAAAAAAAGGCTGTTGGGGGCTAGGGAGTATCGAGTTGATCATTATACATGAAGAAATAACCAATTTCATCGTTTGGTTTATGTTTTACACGCGTTTTAAATTTTATTGCCGAAATCGCTTTTTCTCGCCGAGATAAGCACGTTTTCTGAAATGCCGCTCTCCCGTCACTCTGGTTAAAGTGTTATGAAAAAAAAGGCTGTTGGGGGCTAGGGAGTATCGAGTTGATCATTATACATGAAGAAATAACCAATTTCATCGTTTGGTTTATGTTTTACACGCGTTTTAAATTTTATTGCCGAAATCGCTTTTTCTCGCCGAGATAAGCACGTTTTCTGAAATGCCGCTCTCCCGTCACTCTGGTTAAAGTGTTATGAAAAAAAAGGCTGTTGGGGGCTAGGGAGTATCGAGTTGATCATTATACATGAAGAAATAACCAATTTCATCGTTTGGTTTATGTTTTACACGCGTTTTAAATTTTATTGCCGAAATCGCTTTTTCTCGCCGAGATAAGCACGTTTTCTGAAATGCCGCTCTCCCGTCACTCTGGTTAAAGTGTTATGAAAAAAAAGGCTGTTGGGGGCTAGGGAGTATCGAGTTGATCATTATACATGAAGAAATAACCAATTTCATCGTTTGGTTTATGTTTTACACGCGTTTTAAATTTTATTGCCGAAATCGCTTTTTCTCGCCGAGATAAGCACGTTTTCTGAAATGCCGCTCTCCCGTCACTCTGGTTAAAGTGTTATGAAAAAAAAGGCTGTTGGGGGCTAGGGAGTATCGAGTTGATCATTATACATGAAGAAATAACCAATTTCATCGTTTGGTTTATGTTTTACACGCGTTTTAAATTTTATTGCCGAAATCGCTTTTTCTCGCCGAGATAAGCACGTTTTCTGAAATGCCGCTCTCCCGTCACTCTGGTTAAAGTGTTATGAAAAAAAAGGCTGTTGGGGGCTAGGGAGTATCGAGTTGATCATTATACATGAAGAAATAACCAATTTCATCGTTTGGTTTATGTTTTACACGCGTTTTAAATTTTATTGCCGAAATCGCTTTTTCTCGCCGAGATAAGCACGTTTTCTGAAATGCCGCTCTCCCGTCACTCTGGTTAAAGTGTTATGAAAAAAAAGGCTGTTGGGGGCTAGGGAGTATCGAGTTGATCATTATACATGAAGAAATAACCAATTTCATCGTTTGGTTTATGTTTTACACGCGTTTTAAATTTTATTGCCGAAATCGCTTTTTCTCGCCGAGATAAGCACGTTTTCTGAAATGCCGCTCTCCCGTCACTCTGGTTAAAGTGTTATGAAAAAAAAGGCTGTTGGGGGCTAGGGAGTATCGAGTTGATCATTATACATGAAGAAATAACCAATTTCATCGTTTGGTTTATGTTTTACACGCGTTTTAAATTTTATTGCCGAAATCGCTTTTTCTCGCCGAGATAAGCACGTTTTCTGAAATGCCGCTCTCCCGTCACTCTGGTTAAAGTGTTATGAAAAAAAAGGCTGTTGGGGGCTAGGGAGTATCGAGTTGATCATTATACATGAAGAAATAACCAATTTCATCGTTTGGTTTATGTTTTACACGCGTTTTAAATTTTATTGCCGAAATCGCTTTTTCTCGCCGAGATAAGCACGTTTTCTGAAATGCCGCTCTCCCGTCACTCTGGTTAAAGTGTTATGAAAAAAAAGGCTGTTGGGGGCTAGGGAGTATCGAGTTGATCATTATACATGAAGAAATAACCAATTTCATCGTTTGGTTTATGTTTTACACGCGTTTTAAATTTTATTGCCGAAATCGCTTTTTCTCGCCGAGATAAGCACGTTTTCTGAAATGCCGCTCTCCCGTCACTCTGGTTAAAGTGTTATGAAAAAAAAGGCTGTTGGGGGCTAGGGAGTATCGAGTTGATCATTATACATGAAGAAATAACCAATTTCATCGTTTGGTTTATGTTTTACACGCGTTTTAAATTTTATTGCCGAAATCGCTTTTTCTCGCCGAGATAAGCACGTTTTCTGAAATGCCGCTCTCCCGTCACTCTGGTTAAAGTGTTATGAAAAAAAAGGCTGTTGGGGGCTAGGGAGTATCGAGTTGATCATTATACATGAAGAAATAACCAATTTCATCGTTTGGTTTATGTTTTACACGCGTTTTAAATTTTATTGCCGAAATCGCTTTTTCTCGCCGAGATAAGCACGTTTTCTGAAATGCCGCTCTCCCGTCACTCTGGTTAAAGTGTTATGAAAAAAAAGGCTGTTGGGGGCTAGGGAGTATCGAGTTGATCATTATACATGAAGAAATAACCAATTTCATCGTTTGGTTTATGTTTTACACGCGTTTTAAATTTTATTGCCGAAATCGCTTTTTCTCGCCGAGATAAGCACGTTTTCTGAAATGCCGCTCTCCCGTCACTCTGGTTAAAGTGTTATGAAAAAAAAGGCTGTTGGGGGCTAGGGAGTATCGAGTTGATCATTATACATGAAGAAATAACCAATTTCATCGTTTGGTTTATGTTTTACACGCGTTTTAAATTTTATTGCCGAAATCGCTTTTTCTCGCCGAGATAAGCACGTTTTCTGAAATGCCGCTCTCCCGTCACTCTGGTTAAAGTGTTATGAAAAAAAAGGCTGTTGGGGGCTAGGGAGTATCGAGTTGATCATTATACATGAAGAAATAACCAATTTCATCGTTTGGTTTATGTTTTACACGCGTTTTAAATTTTATTGCCGAAATCGCTTTTTCTCGCCGAGATAAGCACGTTTTCTGAAATGCCGCTCTCCCGTCACTCTGGTTAAAGTGTTATGAAAAAAAAGGCTGTTGGGGGCTAGGGAGTATCGAGTTGATCATTATACATGAAGAAATAACCAATTTCATCGTTTGGTTTATGTTTTACACGCGTTTTAAATTTTATTGCCGAAATCGCTTTTTCTCGCCGAGATAAGCACGTTTTCTGAAATGCCGCTCTCCCGTCACTCTGGTTAAAGTGTTATGAAAAAAAAGGCTGTTGGGGGCTAGGGAGTATCGAGTTGATCATTATACATGAAGAAATAACCAATTTCATCGTTTGGTTTATGTTTTACACGCGTTTTAAATTTTATTGCCGAAATCGCTTTTTCTCGCCGAGATAAGCACGTTTTCTGAAATGCCGCTCTCCCGTCACTCTGGTTAAAGTGTTATGAAAAAAAAGGCTGTTGGGGGCTAGGGAGTATCGAGTTGATCATTATACATGAAGAAATAACCAATTTCATCGTTTGGTTTATGTTTTACACGCGTTTTAAATTTTATTGCCGAAATCGCTTTTTCTCGCCGAGATAAGCACGTTTTCTGAAATGCCGCTCTCCCGTCACTCTGGTTAAAGTGTTATGAAAAAAAAGGCTGTTGGGGGCTAGGGAGTATCGAGTTGATCATTATACATGAAGAAATAACCAATTTCATCGTTTGGTTTATGTTTTACACGCGTTTTAAATTTTATTGCCGAAATCGCTTTTTCTCGCCGAGATAAGCACGTTTTCTGAAATGCCGCTCTCCCGTCACTCTGGTTAAAGTGTTATGAAAAAAAAGGCTGTTGGGGGCTAGGGAGTATCGAGTTGATCATTATACATGAAGAAATAACCAATTTCATCGTTTGGTTTATGTTTTACACGCGTTTTAAATTTTATTGCCGAAATCGCTTTTTCTCGCCGAGATAAGCACGTTTTCTGAAATGCCGCTCTCCCGTCACTCTGGTTAAAGTGTTATGAAAAAAAAGGCTGTTGGGGGCTAGGGAGTATCGAGTTGATCATTATACATGAAGAAATAACCAATTTCATCGTTTGGTTTATGTTTTACACGCGTTTTAAATTTTATTGCCGAAATCGCTTTTTCTCGCCGAGATAAGCACGTTTTCTGAAATGCCGCTCTCCCGTCACTCTGGTTAAAGTGTTATGAAAAAAAAGGCTGTTGGGGGCTAGGGAGTATCGAGTTGATCATTATACATGAAGAAATAACCAATTTCATCGTTTGGTTTATGTTTTACACGCGTTTTAAATTTTATTGCCGAAATCGCTTTTTCTCGCCGAGATAAGCACGTTTTCTGAAATGCCGCTCTCCCGTCACTCTGGTTAAAGTGTTATGAAAAAAAAGGCTGTTGGGGGCTAGGGAGTATCGAGTTGATCATTATACATGAAGAAATAACCAATTTCATCGTTTGGTTTATGTTTTACACGCGTTTTAAATTTTATTGCCGAAATCGCTTTTTCTCGCCGAGATAAGCACGTTTTCTGAAATGCCGCTCTCCCGTCACTCTGGTTAAAGTGTTATGAAAAAAAAGGCTGTTGGGGGCTAGGGAGTATCGAGTTGATCATTATACATGAAGAAATAACCAATTTCATCGTTTGGTTTATGTTTTACACGCGTTTTAAATTTTATTGCCGAAATCGCTTTTTCTCGCCGAGATAAGCACGTTTTCTGAAATGCCGCTCTCCCGTCACTCTGGTTAAAGTGTTATGAAAAAAAAGGCTGTTGGGGGCTAGGGAGTATCGAGTTGATCATTATACATGAAGAAATAACCAATTTCATCGTTTGGTTTATGTTTTACACGCGTTTTAAATTTTATTGCCGAAATCGCTTTTTCTCGCCGAGATAAGCACGTTTTCTGAAATGCCGCTCTCCCGTCACTCTGGTTAAAGTGTTATGAAAAAAAAGGCTGTTGGGGGCTAGGGAGTATCGAGTTGATCATTATACATGAAGAAATAACCAATTTCATCGTTTGGTTTATGTTTTACACGCGTTTTAAATTTTATTGCCGAAATCGCTTTTTCTCGCCGAGATAAGCACGTTTTCTGAAATGCCGCTCTCCCGTCACTCTGGTTAAAGTGTTATGAAAAAAAAGGCTGTTGGGGGCTAGGGAGTATCGAGTTGATCATTATACATGAAGAAATAACCAATTTCATCGTTTGGTTTATGTTTTACACGCGTTTTAAATTTTATTGCCGAAATCGCTTTTTCTCGCCGAGATAAGCACGTTTTCTGAAATGCCGCTCTCCCGTCACTCTGGTTAAAGTGTTATGAAAAAAAAGGCTGTTGGGGGCTAGGGAGTATCGAGTTGATCATTATACATGAAGAAATAACCAATTTCATCGTTTGGTTTATGTTTTACACGCGTTTTAAATTTTATTGCCGAAATCGCTTTTTCTCGCCGAGATAAGCACGTTTTCTGAAATGCCGCTCTCCCGTCACTCTGGTTAAAGTGTTATGAAAAAAAAGGCTGTTGGGGGCTAGGGAGTATCGAGTTGATCATTATACATGAAGAAATAACCAATTTCATCGTTTGGTTTATGTTTTACACGCGTTTTAAATTTTATTGCCGAAATCGCTTTTTCTCGCCGAGATAAGCACGTTTTCTGAAATGCCGCTCTCCCGTCACTCTGGTTAAAGTGTTATGAAAAAAAAGGCTGTTGGGGGCTAGGGAGTATCGAGTTGATCATTATACATGAAGAAATAACCAATTTCATCGTTTGGTTTATGTTTTACACGCGTTTTAAATTTTATTGCCGAAATCGCTTTTTCTCGCCGAGATAAGCACGTTTTCTGAAATGCCGCTCTCCCGTCACTCTGGTTAAAGTGTTATGAAAAAAAAGGCTGTTGGGGGCTAGGGAGTATCGAGTTGATCATTATACATGAAGAAATAACCAATTTCATCGTTTGGTTTATGTTTTACACGCGTTTTAAATTTTATTGCCGAAATCGCTTTTTCTCGCCGAGATAAGCACGTTTTCTGAAATGCCGCTCTCCCGTCACTCTGGTTAAAGTGTTATGAAAAAAAAGGCTGTTGGGGGCTAGGGAGTATCGAGTTGATCATTATACATGAAGAAATAACCAATTTCATCGTTTGGTTTATGTTTTACACGCGTTTTAAATTTTATTGCCGAAATCGCTTTTTCTCGCCGAGATAAGCACGTTTTCTGAAATGCCGCTCTCCCGTCACTCTGGTTAAAGTGTTATGAAAAAAAAGGCTGTTGGGGGCTAGGGAGTATCGAGTTGATCATTATACATGAAGAAATAACCAATTTCATCGTTTGGTTTATGTTTTACACGCGTTTTAAATTTTATTGCCGAAATCGCTTTTTCTCGCCGAGATAAGCACGTTTTCTGAAATGCCGCTCTCCCGTCACTCTGGTTAAAGTGTTATGAAAAAAAAGGCTGTTGGGGGCTAGGGAGTATCGAGTTGATCATTATACATGAAGAAATAACCAATTTCATCGTTTGGTTTATGTTTTACACGCGTTTTAAATTTTATTGCCGAAATCGCTTTTTCTCGCCGAGATAAGCACGTTTTCTGAAATGCCGCTCTCCCGTCACTCTGGTTAAAGTGTTATGAAAAAAAAGGCTGTTGGGGGCTAGGGAGTATCGAGTTGATCATTATACATGAAGAAATAACCAATTTCATCGTTTGGTTTATGTTTTACACGCGTTTTAAATTTTATTGCCGAAATCGCTTTTTCTCGCCGAGATAAGCACGTTTTCTGAAATGCCGCTCTCCCGTCACTCTGGTTAAAGTGTTATGAAAAAAAAGGCTGTTGGGGGCTAGGGAGTATCGAGTTGATCATTATACATGAAGAAATAACCAATTTCATCGTTTGGTTTATGTTTTACACGCGTTTTAAATTTTATTGCCGAAATCGCTTTTTCTCGCCGAGATAAGCACGTTTTCTGAAATGCCGCTCTCCCGTCACTCTGGTTAAAGTGTTATGAAAAAAAAGGCTGTTGGGGGCTAGGGAGTATCGAGTTGATCATTATACATGAAGAAATAACCAATTTCATCGTTTGGTTTATGTTTTACACGCGTTTTAAATTTTATTGCCGAAATCGCTTTTTCTCGCCGAGATAAGCACGTTTTCTGAAATGCCGCTCTCCCGTCACTCTGGTTAAAGTGTTATGAAAAAAAAGGCTGTTGGGGGCTAGGGAGTATCGAGTTGATCATTATACATGAAGAAATAACCAATTTCATCGTTTGGTTTATGTTTTACACGCGTTTTAAATTTTATTGCCGAAATCGCTTTTTCTCGCCGAGATAAGCACGTTTTCTGAAATGCCGCTCTCCCGTCACTCTGGTTAAAGTGTTATGAAAAAAAAGGCTGTTGGGGGCTAGGGAGTATCGAGTTGATCATTATACATGAAGAAATAACCAATTTCATCGTTTGGTTTATGTTTTACACGCGTTTTAAATTTTATTGCCGAAATCGCTTTTTCTCGCCGAGATAAGCACGTTTTCTGAAATGCCGCTCTCCCGTCACTCTGGTTAAAGTGTTATGAAAAAAAAGGCTGTTGGGGGCTAGGGAGTATCGAGTTGATCATTATACATGAAGAAATAACCAATTTCATCGTTTGGTTTATGTTTTACACGCGTTTTAAATTTTATTGCCGAAATCGCTTTTTCTCGCCGAGATAAGCACGTTTTCTGAAATGCCGCTCTCCCGTCACTCTGGTTAAAGTGTTATGAAAAAAAAGGCTGTTGGGGGCTAGGGAGTATCGAGTTGATCATTATACATGAAGAAATAACCAATTTCATCGTTTGGTTTATGTTTTACACGCGTTTTAAATTTTATTGCCGAAATCGCTTTTTCTCGCCGAGATAAGCACGTTTTCTGAAATGCCGCTCTCCCGTCACTCTGGTTAAAGTGTTATGAAAAAAAAGGCTGTTGGGGGCTAGGGAGTATCGAGTTGATCATTATACATGAAGAAATAACCAATTTCATCGTTTGGTTTATGTTTTACACGCGTTTTAAATTTTATTGCCGAAATCGCTTTTTCTCGCCGAGATAAGCACGTTTTCTGAAATGCCGCTCTCCCGTCACTCTGGTTAAAGTGTTATGAAAAAAAAGGCTGTTGGGGGCTAGGGAGTATCGAGTTGATCATTATACATGAAGAAATAACCAATTTCATCGTTTGGTTTATGTTTTACACGCGTTTTAAATTTTATTGCCGAAATCGCTTTTTCTCGCCGAGATAAGCACGTTTTCTGAAATGCCGCTCTCCCGTCACTCTGGTTAAAGTGTTATGAAAAAAAAGGCTGTTGGGGGCTAGGGAGTATCGAGTTGATCATTATACATGAAGAAATAACCAATTTCATCGTTTGGTTTATGTTTTACACGCGCGTTTTAAATTTTATTGCCGAAATCGCTTTTTCTCGCCGAGATAAGCACGTTTTCTGAAATGCCGCTCTCCCGTCACTCTGGTTAAAGTGTTATGAAAAAAAAGGCTGTTGGGGGCTAGGGAGTATCGAGTTGATCATTATACATGAAGAAATAACCAATTTCATCGTTTGGTTTATGTTTTACACGCGTTTTAAATTTTATTGCCGAAATCGCTTTTTCTCGCCGAGATAAGCACGTTTTCTGAAATGCCGCTCTCCCGTCACTCTGGTTAAAGTGTTATGAAAAAAAAGGCTGTTGGGGGCTAGGGAGTATCGAGTTGATCATTATACATGAAGAAATAACCAATTTCATCGTTTGGTTTATGTTTTACACGCGTTTTAAATTTTATTGCCGAAATCGCTTTTTCTCGCCGAGATAAGCACGTTTTCTGAAATGCCGCTCTCCCGTCACTCTGGTTAAAGTGTTATGAAAAAAAAGGCTGTTGGGGGCTAGGGAGTATCGAGTTGATCATTATACATGAAGAAATAACCAATTTCATCGTTTGGTTTATGTTTTACACGCGTTTTAAATTTTATTGCCGAAATCGCTTTTTCTCGCCGAGATAAGCACGTTTTCTGAAATGCCGCTCTCCCGTCACTCTGGTTAAAGTGTTATGAAAAAAAAGGCTGTTGGGGGCTAGGGAGTATCGAGTTGATCATTATACATGAAGAAATAACCAATTTCATCGTTTGGTTTATGTTTTACACGCGTTTTAAATTTTATTGCCGAAATCGCTTTTTCTCGCCGAGATAAGCACGTTTTCTGAAATGCCGCTCTCCCGTCACTCTGGTTAAAGTGTTATGAAAAAAAAGGCTGTTGGGGGCTAGGGAGTATCGAGTTGATCATTATACATGAAGAAATAACCAATTTCATCGTTTGGTTTATGTTTTACACGCGTTTTAAATTTTATTGCCGAAATCGCTTTTTCTCGCCGAGATAAGCACGTTTTCTGAAATGCCGCTCTCCCGTCACTCTGGTTAAAGTGTTATGAAAAAAAAGGCTGTTGGGGGCTAGGGAGTATCGAGTTGATCATTATACATGAAGAAATAACCAATTTCATCGTTTGGTTTATGTTTTACACGCGTTTTAAATTTTATTGCCGAAATCGCTTTTTCTCGCCGAGATAAGCACGTTTTCTGAAATGCCGCTCTCCCGTCACTCTGGTTAAAGTGTTATGAAAAAAAAGGCTGTTGGGGGCTAGGGAGTATCGAGTTGATCATTATACATGAAGAAATAACCAATTTCATCGTTTGGTTTATGTTTTACACGCGTTTTAAATTTTATTGCCGAAATCGCTTTTTCTCGCCGAGATAAGCACGTTTTCTGAAATGCCGCTCTCCCGTCACTCTGGTTAAAGTGTTATGAAAAAAAAGGCTGTTGGGGGCTAGGGAGTATCGAGTTGATCATTATACATGAAGAAATAACCAATTTCATCGTTTGGTTTATGTTTTACACGCGTTTTAAATTTTATTGCCGAAATCGCTTTTTCTCGCCGAGATAGAGCACGTTTTCTGAAATGCCGCTCTCCCGTCACTCTGGTTAAAGTGTTATGAAAAAAAAGGCTGTTGGGGGCTAGGGAGTATCGAGTTGATCATTATACATGAAGAAATAACCAATTTCATCGTTTGGTTTATGTTTTACACGCGTTTTAAATTTTATTGCCGAAATCGCTTTTTCTCGCCGAGATAAGCACGTTTTCTGAAATGCCGCTCTCCCGTCACTCTGGTTAAAGTGTTATGAAAAAAAAGGCTGTTGGGGGCTAGGGAGTATCGAGTTGATCATTATACATGAAGAAATAACCAATTTCATCGTTTGGTTTATGTTTTACACGCGTTTTAAATTTTATTGCCGAAATCGCTTTTTCTCGCCGAGATAAGCACGTTTTCTGAAATGCCGCTCTCCCGTCACTCTGGTTAAAGTGTTATGAAAAAAAAGGCTGTTGGGGGCTAGGGAGTATCGAGTTGATCATTATACATGAAGAAATAACCAATTTCATCGTTTGGTTTATGTTTTACACGCGTTTTAAATTTTATTGCCGAAATCGCTTTTTCTCGCCGAGATAAGCACGTTTTCTGAAATGCCGCTCTCCCGTCACTCTGGTTAAAGTGTTATGAAAAAAAAGGCTGTTGGGGGCTAGGGAGTATCGAGTTGATCATTATACATGAAGAAATAACCAATTTCATCGTTTGGTTTATGTTTTACACGCGTTTTAAATTTTATTGCCGAAATCGCTTTTTCTCGCCGAGATAAGCACGTTTTCTGAAATGCCGCTCTCCCGTCACTCTGGTTAAAGTGTTATGAAAAAAAAGGCTGTTGGGGGCTAGGGAGTATCGAGTTGATCATTATACATGAAGAAATAACCAATTTCATCGTTTGGTTTATGTTTTACACGCGTTTTAAATTTTATTGCCGAAATCGCTTTTTCTCGCCGAGATAAGCACGTTTTCTGAAATGCCGCTCTCCCGTCACTCTGGTTAAAGTGTTATGAAAAAAAAGGCTGTTGGGGGCTAGGGAGTATCGAGTTGATCATTATACATGAAGAAATAACCAATTTCATCGTTTGGTTTATGTTTTACACGCGTTTTAAATTTTATTGCCGAAATCGCTTTTTCTCGCCGAGATAAGCACGTTTTCTGAAATGCCGCTCTCCCGTCACTCTGGTTAAAGTGTTATGAAAAAAAAGGCTGTTGGGGGCTAGGGAGTATCGAGTTGATCATTATACATGAAGAAATAACCAATTTCATCGTTTGGTTTATGTTTTACACGCGTTTTAAATTTTATTGCCGAAATCGCTTTTTCTCGCCGAGATAAGCACGTTTTCTGAAATGCCGCTCTCCCGTCACTCTGGTTAAAGTGTTATGAAAAAAAAGGCTGTTGGGGGCTAGGGAGTATCGAGTTGATCATTATACATGAAGAAATAACCAATTTCATCGTTTGGTTTATGTTTTACACGCGTTTTAAATTTTATTGCCGAAATCGCTTTTTCTCGCCGAGATAAGCACGTTTTCTGAAATGCCGCTCTCCCGTCACTCTGGTTAAAGTGTTATGAAAAAAAAGGCTGTTGGGGGCTAGGGAGTATCGAGTTGATCATTATACATGAAGAAATAACCAATTTCATCGTTTGGTTTATGTTTTACACGCGTTTTAAATTTTATTGCCGAAATCGCTTTTTCTCGCCGAGATAAGCACGTTTTCTGAAATGCCGCTCTCCCGTCACTCTGGTTAAAGTGTTATGAAAAAAAAGGCTGTTGGGGGCTAGGGAGTATCGAGTTGATCATTATACATGAAGAAATAACCAATTTCATCGTTTGGTTTATGTTTTACACGCGTTTTAAATTTTATTGCCGAAATCGCTTTTTCTCGCCGAGATAAGCACGTTTTCTGAAATGCCGCTCTCCCGTCACTCTGGTTAAAGTGTTATGAAAAAAAAGGCTGTTGGGGGCTAGGGAGTATCGAGTTGATCATTATACATGAAGAAATAACCAATTTCATCGTTTGGTTTATGTTTTACACGCGTTTTAAATTTTATTGCCGAAATCGCTTTTTCTCGCCGAGATAAGCACGTTTTCTGAAATGCCGCTCTCCCGTCACTCTGGTTAAAGTGTTATGAAAAAAAAGGCTGTTGGGGGCTAGGGAGTATCGAGTTGATCATTATACATGAAGAAATAACCAATTTCATCGTTTGGTTTATGTTTTACACGCGTTTTAAATTTTATTGCCGAAATCGCTTTTTCTCGCCGAGATAAGCACGTTTTCTGAAATGCCGCTCTCCCGTCACTCTGGTTAAAGTGTTATGAAAAAAAAGGCTGTTGGGGGCTAGGGAGTATCGAGTTGATCATTATACATGAAGAAATAACCAATTTCATCGTTTGGTTTATGTTTTACACGCGTTTTAAATTTTATTGCCGAAATCGCTTTTTCTCGCCGAGATAAGCACGTTTTCTGAAATGCCGCTCTCCCGTCACTCTGGTTAAAGTGTTATGAAAAAAAAGGCTGTTGGGGGCTAGGGAGTATCGAGTTGATCATTATACATGAAGAAATAACCAATTTCATCGTTTGGTTTATGTTTTACACGCGTTTTAAATTTTATTGCCGAAATCGCTTTTTCTCGCCGAGATAAGCACGTTTTCTGAAATGCCGCTCTCCCGTCACTCTGGTTAAAGTGTTATGAAAAAAAAGGCTGTTGGGGGCTAGGGAGTATCGAGTTGATCATTATACATGAAGAAATAACCAATTTCATCGTTTGGTTTATGTTTTACACGCGTTTTAAATTTTATTGCCGAAATCGCTTTTTCTCGCCGAGATAAGCACGTTTTCTGAAATGCCGCTCTCCCGTCACTCTGGTTAAAGTGTTATGAAAAAAAAGGCTGTTGGGGGCTAGGGAGTATCGAGTTGATCATTATACATGAAGAAATAACCAATTTCATCGTTTGGTTTATGTTTTACACGCGTTTTAAATTTTATTGCCGAAATCGCTTTTTCTCGCCGAGATAAGCACGTTTTCTGAAATGCCGCTCTCCCGTCACTCTGGTTAAAGTGTTATGAAAAAAAAGGCTGTTGGGGGCTAGGGAGTATCGAGTTGATCATTATACATGAAGAAATAACCAATTTCATCGTTTGGTTTATGTTTTACACGCGTTTTAAATTTTATTGCCGAAATCGCTTTTTCTCGCCGAGATAAGCACGTTTTCTGAAATGCCGCTCTCCCGTCACTCTGGTTAAAGTGTTATGAAAAAAAAGGCTGTTGGGGGCTAGGGAGTATCGAGTTGATCATTATACATGAAGAAATAACCAATTTCATCGTTTGGTTTATGTTTTACACGCGTTTTAAATTTTATTGCCGAAATCGCTTTTTCTCGCCGAGATAAGCACGTTTTCTGAAATGCCGCTCTCCCGTCACTCTGGTTAAAGTGTTATGAAAAAAAAGGCTGTTGGGGGCTAGGGAGTATCGATTGATCATTATACATGAAGAAATAACCAATTTCATCGTTTGGTTTATGTTTTACACGCGTTTTAAATTTTATTGCCGAAATCGCTTTTTCTCGCCGAGATAAGCACGTTTTCTGAAATGCCGCTCTCCCGTCACTCTGGTTAAAGTGTTATGAAAAAAAAGGCTGTTGGGGGCTAGGGAGTATCGAGTTGATCATTATACATGAAGAAATAACCAATTTCATCGTTTGGTTTATGTTTTACACGCGTTTTAAATTTTATTGCCGAAATCGCTTTTTCTCGCCGAGATAAGCACGTTTTCTGAAATGCCGCTCTCCCGTCACTCTGGTTAAAGTGTTATGAAAAAAAAGGCTGTTGGGGGCTAGGGAGTATCGAGTTGATCATTATACATGAAGAAATAACCAATTTCATCGTTTGGTTTATGTTTTACACGCGTTTTAAATTTTATTGCCGAAATCGCTTTTTCTCGCCGAGATAAGCACGTTTTCTGAAATGCCGCTCTCCCGTCACTCTGGTTAAAGTGTTATGAAAAAAAAGGCTGTTGGGGGCTAGGGAGTATCGAGTTGATCATTATACATGAAGAAATAACCAATTTCATCGTTTGGTTTATGTTTTACACGCGTTTTAAATTTTATTGCCGAAATCGCTTTTTCTCGCCGAGATAAGCACGTTTTCTGAAATGCCGCTCTCCCGTCACTCTGGTTAAAGTGTTATGAAAAAAAAGGCTGTTGGGGGCTAGGGAGTATCGAGTTGATCATTATACATGAAGAAATAACCAATTTCATCGTTTGGTTTATGTTTTACACGCGTTTTAAATTTTATTGCCGAAATCGCTTTTTCTCGCCGAGATAAGCACGTTTTCTGAAATGCCGCTCTCCCGTCACTCTGGTTAAAGTGTTATGAAAAAAAAGGCTGTTGGGGGCTAGGGAGTATCGAGTTGATCATTATACATGAAGAAATAACCAATTTCATCGTTTGGTTTATGTTTTACACGCGTTTTAAATTTTATTGCCGAAATCGCTTTTTCTCGCCGAGATAAGCACGTTTTCTGAAATGCCGCTCTCCCGTCACTCTGGTTAAAGTGTTATGAAAAAAAAGGCTGTTGGGGGCTAGGGAGTATCGAGTTGATCATTATACATGAAGAAATAACCAATTTCATCGTTTGGTTTATGTTTTACACGCGTTTTAAATTTTATTGCCGAAATCGCTTTTTCTCGCCGAGATAAGCACGTTTTCTGAAATGCCGCTCTCCCGTCACTCTGGTTAAAGTGTTATGAAAAAAAAGGCTGTTGGGGGCTAGGGAGTATCGAGTTGATCATTATACATGAAGAAATAACCAATTTCATCGTTTGGTTTATGTTTTACACGCGTTTTAAATTTTATTGCCGAAATCGCTTTTTCTCGCCGAGATAAGCACGTTTTCTGAAATGCCGCTCTCCCGTCACTCTGGTTAAAGTGTTATGAAAAAAAAGGCTGTTGGGGGCTAGGGAGTATCGAGTTGATCATTATACATGAAGAAATAACCAATTTCATCGTTTGGTTTATGTTTTACACGCGTTTTAAATTTTATTGCCGAAATCGCTTTTTCTCGCCGAGATAAGCACGTTTTCTGAAATGCCGCTCTCCCGTCACTCTGGTTAAAGTGTTATGAAAAAAAAGGCTGTTGGGGGCTAGGGAGTATCGAGTTGATCATTATACATGAAGAAATAACCAATTTCATCGTTTGGTTTATGTTTTACACGCGTTTTAAATTTTATTGCCGAAATCGCTTTTTCTCGCCGAGATAAGCACGTTTTCTGAAATGCCGCTCTCCCGTCACTCTGGTTAAAGTGTTATGAAAAAAAAGGCTGTTGGGGGCTAGGGAGTATCGAGTTGATCATTATACATGAAGAAATAACCAATTTCATCGTTTGGTTTATGTTTTACACGCGTTTTAAATTTTATTGCCGAAATCGCTTTTTCTCGCCGAGATAAGCACGTTTTCTGAAATGCCGCTCTCCCGTCACTCTGGTTAAAGTGTTATGAAAAAAAAGGCTGTTGGGGGCTAGGGAGTATCGAGTTGATCATTATACATGAAGAAATAACCAATTTCATCGTTTGGTTTATGTTTTACACGCGTTTTAAATTTTATTGCCGAAATCGCTTTTTCTCGCCGAGATAAGCACGTTTTCTGAAATGCCGCTCTCCCGTCACTCTGGTTAAAGTGTTATGAAAAAAAAGGCTGTTGGGGGCTAGGGAGTATCGAGTTGATCATTATACATGAAGAAATAACCAATTTCATCGTTTGGTTTATGTTTTACACGCGTTTTAAATTTTATTGCCGAAATCGCTTTTTCTCGCCGAGATAAGCACGTTTTCTGAAATGCCGCTCTCCCGTCACTCTGGTTAAAGTGTTATGAAAAAAAAGGCTGTTGGGGGCTAGGGAGTATCGAGTTGATCATTATACATGAAGAAATAACCAATTTCATCGTTTGGTTTATGTTTTACACGCGTTTTAAATTTTATTGCCGAAATCGCTTTTTCTCGCCGAGATAAGCACGTTTTCTGAAATGCCGCTCTCCCGTCACTCTGGTTAAAGTGTTATGAAAAAAAAGGCTGTTGGGGGCTAGGGAGTATCGAGTTGATCATTATACATGAAGAAATAACCAATTTCATCGTTTGGTTTATGTTTTACACGCGTTTTAAATTTTATTGCCGAAATCGCTTTTTCTCGCCGAGATAAGCACGTTTTCTGAAATGCCGCTCTCCCGTCACTCTGGTTAAAGTGTTATGAAAAAAAAGGCTGTTGGGGGCTAGGGAGTATCGAGTTGATCATTATACATGAAGAAATAACCAATTTCATCGTTTGGTTTATGTTTTACACGCGTTTTAAATTTTATTGCCGAAATCGCTTTTTCTCGCCGAGATAAGCACGTTTTCTGAAATGCCGCTCTCCCGTCACTCTGGTTAAAGTGTTATGAAAAAAAAGGCTGTTGGGGGCTAGGGAGTATCGAGTTGATCATTATACATGAAGAAATAACCAATTTCATCGTTTGGTTTATGTTTTACACGCGTTTTAAATTTTATTGCCGAAATCGCTTTTTCTCGCCGAGATAAGCACGTTTTCTGAAATGCCGCTCTCCCGTCACTCTGGTTAAAGTGTTATGAAAAAAAAGGCTGTTGGGGGCTAGGGAGTATCGAGTTGATCATTATACATGAAGAAATAACCAATTTCATCGTTTGGTTTATGTTTTACACGCGTTTTAAATTTTATTGCCGAAATCGCTTTTTCTCGCCGAGATAAGCACGTTTTCTGAAATGCCGCTCTCCCGTCACTCTGGTTAAAGTGTTATGAAAAAAAAGGCTGTTGGGGGCTAGGGAGTATCGAGTTGATCATTATACATGAAGAAATAACCAATTTCATCGTTTGGTTTATGTTTTACACGCGTTTTAAATTTTATTGCCGAAATCGCTTTTTCTCGCCGAGATAAGCACGTTTTCTGAAATGCCGCTCTCCCGTCACTCTGGTTAAAGTGTTATGAAAAAAAAGGCTGTTGGGGGCTAGGGAGTATCGAGTTGATCATTATACATGAAGAAATAACCAATTTCATCGTTTGGTTTATGTTTTACACGCGTTTTAAATTTTATTGCCGAAATCGCTTTTTCTCGCCGAGATAAGCACGTTTTCTGAAATGCCGCTCTCCCGTCACTCTGGTTAAAGTGTTATGAAAAAAAAGGCTGTTGGGGGCTAGGGAGTATCGAGTTGATCATTATACATGAAGAAATAACCAATTTCATCGTTTGGTTTATGTTTTACACGCGTTTTAAATTTTATTGCCGAAATCGCTTTTTCTCGCCGAGATAAGCACG
Source organism: Syngnathus leptorhynchus (assembly GCF_054491065.1). Classification (NCBI taxonomy): domain Eukaryota; kingdom Metazoa; phylum Chordata; class Actinopteri; order Syngnathiformes; family Syngnathidae; genus Syngnathus; species Syngnathus leptorhynchus. Next base: position 103,800 of record NW_028232145.1, on the reverse strand, counting down.
TTTTCTGAAATGCCGCTCTCCCGTCACTCTGGTTAAAGTGTTATGAAAAAAAAGGCTGTTGGGGGCTAGGGAGTATCGAGTTGATCATTATACATGAAGAAATAACCAATTTCATCGTTTGGTTTATGTTTTACACGCGTTTTAAATTTTATTGCCGAAATCGCTTTTTCTCGCCGAGATAAGCACGTTTTCTGAAATGCCGCTCTCCCGTCACTCTGGTTAAAGTGTTATGAAAAAAAAGGCTGTTGGGGGCTAGGGAGTATCGAGTTGATCATTATACATGAAGAAATAACCAATTTCATCGTTTGGTTTATGTTTTACACGCGTTTTAAATTTTATTGCCGAAATCGCTTTTTCTCGCCGAGATATGCACGTTTTCTGAAATGCCGCTCTCCCGTCACTCTGGTTAAAGTGTTATGAAAAAAAGGCTGTTGGGGGCTAGGGAGTATCGAGTTGATCATTATACATGAAGAAATAACCAATTTCATCGTTTGGTTTATGTTTTACACGCGTTTTAAATTGTATTGCCGAAATCGCTTTTTCTCGCCGAGATAAGCACGTTTTCTGAAATGCCGCTCTCCCGTCACTCTGGTTAAAGTGTTATGAAAAAAAAGGCTGTTGGGGGCTAGGGAGTATCGAGTTGATCATTATACATGAAGAAATAACCAATTTCATCGTTTGGTTTATGTTTACACGCGTTTTAAATTTTATTGCCGAAATCGCTTTTTCTCGCCGAGATAAGCACGTTTTCTGAAATGCCGCTCTCCCGTCACTCTGGTTAAAGTGTTATGAAAAAAAAGGCTGTTGGGGCTAGGGAGTATCGAGTTGATCATTATACATGAAGAAATAACCAATTTCATCGTTTGGTTTATGTTTTACACGCGTTTTAAATTTTATTGCCGAAATCGCTTTTTCTCGCCGAGATAAGCACGTTTTCTGAAATGCCGCTCTCCCGTCACTCTGGTTAAAGTGTTATGAAAAAAAAGGCTGTTGGGGGCTAGGGAGTATCGAGTTGATCATTATACATGAAGAAATAACCAATTTCATCGTTTGGTTTATGTTTTACACGCGTTTTAAATTTTATTGCCGAAATCGCTTTTTCTCGCCGAGATAAGCACGTTTTCTGAAATGCCGCTCTCCCGTCACTCTGGTTAAAGTGTTATGAAAAAAAAGGCTGTTGGGGGCTAGGGAGTATCGAGTTGATCATTATACATGAAGAAATAACCAATTTCATCGTTTGGTTTATGTTTTACACGCGTTTTAAATTTTATTGCCGAAATCGCTTTTTCTCGCCGAGATAAGCACGTTTTCTGAAATGCCGCTCTCCCGTCACTCTGGTTAAAGTGTTATGAAAAAAAAGGCTGTTGGGGGCTAGGGAGTATCGAGTTGATCATTATACATGAAGAAATAACCAATTTCATCGTTTGGTTTATGTTTTACACGCGTTTTAAATTTTATTGCCGAAATCGCTTTTTCTCGCCGAGATAAGCACGTTTTCTGAAATGCCGCTCTCCTGTCACTCTGGTTAAAGTGTTATGAAAAAAAAGGCAGTTGGGGGCTAGGGAGTATCGAGTTGATCATTATACATGAAGAAATAACCAATTTCATCGTTTGGTTTATGTTTTACACGCGTTTTAAATTTTATTGCCGAAATCGCTTTTTCTCGCCGAGATAAGCACGTTTTCTGAAATGGCGCTCTCCCGTCACTCTGGTTAAAGTGTTATGAAAAAAAAGGCTGTTGGGGGCTAGGGAGTATCGAGTTGATCATTATACATGAAGAAATAACCAATTTCATCGTTTGGTTTATGTTTTACACGCGTTTTAAATTTTATTGCCGAAATCGCTTTTTCTCGCCGAGATAAGCACGTTTTCTGAAATGCCGCTCTCCCGTCACTCTGGTTAAAGTGTTATGAAAAAAAAGGCTGTTGGGGGCTAGGGAGTATCGAGTTGATCATTATACATGAAGAAATAACCAATTTCATCGTTTGGTTTATGTTTTACACGCGTTTTAAATTTTATTGCCGAAATCGCTTTTTCTCGCCGAGATAAGCACGTTTTCTGAAATGCCGCTCTCCCGTCACTCTGGTTAAAGTGTTATGAAAAAAAAGGCTGTTGGGGGCTAGGGAGTATCGAGTTGATCATTATACATGAAGAAATAACCAATTTCATCGTTTGGTTTATGTTTTACACGCGTTTTAAATTTTATTGCCGAAATCGCTTTTTCTCGCCGAGATAAGCACGTTTTCTGAAATGCCGCTCTCCCGTCACTCTGGTTAAAGTGTTATAAAAAAAAGGCTGTTGGGGGCTAGGGAGTATCGAGTTGATCATTATACATGAAGAAATAACCAATTTCATCGTTTGGTTTATGTTTTACACGCGTTTTAAATTTTATTGCCGAAATCGCTTTTTCTCGCCGAGATAAGCACGTTTTCTGAAATGCCGCTCTCCCGTCACTCTGGTTAAAGTGTTATGAAAAAAAAGGCTGTTGGGGGCTAGGGAGTATCGAGTTGATCATTATACATGAAGAAATAACCAATTTCATCGTTTGGTTTATGTTTTACACGCGTTTTAAATTTTATTGCCGAAATCGCTTTTTCTCGCCGAGATAAGCACGTTTTCTGAAATGCCGCTCTCCCGTCACTCTGGTTAAAGTGTTATGAAAAAAAAGGCTGTTGGGGGCTAGGGAGTATCGAGTTGATCATTATACATGAAGAAATAACCAATTTCATCGTTTGGTTTATGTTTTACACGCGTTTTAAATTTTATTGCCGAAATCGCTTTTTCTCGCCGAGATAAGCACGTTTTCTGAAATGCCGCTCTCCCGTCACTCTGGTTAAAGTGTTATGAAAAAAAAGGCTGTTGGGGGCTAGGGAGTATCGAGTTGATCATTATACATGAAGAAATAACCAATTTCATCGTTTGGTTTATGTTTTACACGCGTTTTAAATTTTATTGCCGAAATCGCTTTTTCTCGCCGAGATAAGCACGTTTTCTGAAATGCCGCTCTCCCGTCACTCTGGTTAAAGTGTTATGAAAAAAAAGGCTGTTGGGGGCTAGGGAGTATCGAGTTGATCATTATACATGAAGAAATAACCAATTTCATCGTTTGGTTTATGTTTTACACGCGTTTTAAATTTTATTGCCGAAATCGCTTTTTCTCGCCGAGATAAGCACGTTTTCTGAAATGCCGCTCTCCCGTCACTCTGGTTAAAGTGTTATGAAAAAAAAGGCTGTTGGGGGCTAGGGAGTATCGAGTTGATCATTATACATGAAGAAATAACCAATTTCATCGTTTGGTTTATGTTTTACACGCGTTTTAAATTTTATTGCCGAAATCGCTTTTTCTCGCCGAGATAAGCACGTTTTCTGAAATGCCGCTCTCCCGTCACTCTGGTTAAAGTGTTATGAAAAAAAAGGCTGTTGGGGGCTAGGGAGTATCGAGTTGATCATTATACATGAAGAAATAACCAATTTCATCGTTTGGTTTATGTTTTACACGCGTTTTAAATTTTATTGCCGAAATCGCTTTTTCTCGCCGAGATAAGCACGTTTTCTGAAATGCCGCTCTCCCGTCACTCTGGTTAAAGTGTTATGAAAAAAAAGGCTGTTGGGGTCTAGGGAGTATCGAGTTGATCATTATACATGAAGAAATAACCAATTTCATCGTTTGGTTTATGTTTTACACGCGTTTTAAATTTTATTGCCGAAATAGCTTTTTCTCGCCGAGATAAGCACGTTTTCTGAAATGCCGCTCTCCCGTCACTCTGGTTAAAGTGTTATGAAAAAAAAGGCTGTTGGGGGCTAGGGAGTATCGAGTTGATCATTATACATGAAGAAATAACCAATTTCATCGTTTGGTTTATGTTTTACACGCGTTTTAAATTTTATTGCCGAAATCGCTTTTTCTCGCCGAGATAAGCACGTTTTCTGAAATGCCGCTCTCCCGTCACTCTGGTTAAAGTGTTATGAAAAGAAAAGGCTGTTGGGGGCTAGGGAGTATCGAGTTGATCATTATACATGAAGAAATAACCAATTTCATCGTTTGGTTTATGTTTTACACGATGCTGAGCTCCAGCTGGAAGTGTAAAAAGAACCGGGCTGGTTAAAAAAAGAACCGGGCGACCCGGTAAAATTGCTTAGCCGGGGCTCTGGAAGCCTATCACGGCGTGATCTTGTCCAAAAAGCCGCTGCTGAGCTCCAGCTGGAAGTGTAAAAAGAACCGGGCTGGTTAAAAAAAAGAACCGGGCGACCCGGTAAAATTGCTTAGCCGGGGCTCTGGAAGCCTAACACGGCGTGATCTTGTCCAAAAAGCCGCTGCTGAGCTCCAGCTGGAAGTGTAAAAAGAACCGGGCTGGTTAAAAAAAAGAACCGGGCGGCCCGGTAAAATTGCTTAGCCGGGGCTCTGGAAGCCTAACCCGGCGTGATACTGTGCAAAAAGCCGCTGCTGAGCTCCAGCTGGAAGTGTAAAAAAAACCGGGCTGGTTAAAAAAAAGAACCGGGCGACCCTGTAAAATTGCTTAGCCGGGGCTCTGGAAGCCTAACACGGCGTGATCTTGTCCAAAAACCCGCTGCTGAGCTCCAGCTGGAAGTGTAAAAAGAACCGGGCTGGTTAAAAAAAAGAACCGGGCGGGCCGGTAAAATTGCTTAGCCGGGGCTCTGGAAGCCTAACACGGCGTGATCTTGTCCAAAATTCCGCTCGTGAGCTCCAGCTGGAAGTGTAAAAAGAACCGGGCTGGTTCAAAAAAAGAACCGGGCGGCCCGGTAGAATTGCTTAGCCGAGGTCCTGGAAGCCTAACCCGGCGTGATCTTGCGCAAAAAGCCGCTGCTGAGCTCCAGCTGGAAGTGTAAAAAGAACCGGGCTGGTTCAAAAAAAGAACCGGGCGGCCCGGTAAAATTGCTTAGCCGGGGTCCTGGAAGCCTAACGCGGCGTGATCTTGCCCGAAAGTCGGCCTCTATACTTCCATATTAGGTACCAGGCGCTCAGAGCCAACTTGGCAAAAATTTTCTAAGTGCCCACGGCTCTGCGGGGATTGTGCGTCCGACCCGCGCCGGTTCTCCAGCCGGCCTAAAATAACGCAAAACCAGCCTCTCCCCTGGAGCTCACAGCCAAAGGCGAAACCTTTCTAAGTGCCTACGGCTCTGCGGGCTTTTGAGTCCGCCCCGCGCCGGTTCGTCGGTCGGCCTCAAAAAGCGAAAAATCAGCCTCTCTCCCTGGAGCTCGACTCGAGTTGATCATTATACATGAAGAAATAACCAATTTCATCGTTTGGTTTATGTTTTACACGCGTTTTAAATTTTATTGCCGAAATCGCTTTTTCTCGCCGAGATAAGCACGTTTTCTGAAATGCCGCTCTCCCGTCACTCTGGTTAAAGTGTTATGAAAAAAAAGGCTGTTGGGGGCTAGGGAGTATCGAGTTGATCATTATACATGAAGAAATAACCAATTTCATCGTTTGGTTTATGTTTTACACGCGTTTTAAATTTTATTGCCGAAATCGCTTTTTCTCGCCGAGATAAGCACGTTTTCTGAAATGCCGCTCTCCCGTCACTCTGGTTAAAGTGTTATGAAAAAAAAGGCTGTTGGGGGCTAGGGAGTATCGAGTTGATCATTATACATGAAGAAATAACCAATTTCATCGTTTGGTTTATGTTTTACACGCGTTTTAAATTTTATTGCCAAAATCGCTTTTTCTCGCCGAGATAAGCACGTTTTCTGAAATGCCGCTCTCCCGTCACTCTGGTTAAAGTGTTATGAAAAAAAAGGCTGTTGGGGGCTAGGGAGTATCGAGTTGATCATTATACATGAAGAAATAACCAATTTCATCGTTTGGTTTATGTTTTACACGCGTTTTAAATTTTATTGCCGAAATCGCTTTTTCTCGCCGAGATAAGCACGTTTTCTGAAATGCCGCGCTCTCGTCACTCTGGTTAAAGTGTTATGAAAAAAAAGGCTGTTGGGGGCTAGGGAGTATCGAGTTGATCATTATACATGAAGAAATAACCAATTTCATCGTTTGGTTTATGTTTTACACGCGTTTTAAATTTTATTGCCGAAATCGCTTTTTCTCGCCGAGATAAGCACGTTTTCTGAAATGCCGCTCTCCCGTCACTCTGGTTAAAGTGTTATGAAAAAAAAGGCTGTTGGGGGCTAGGGAGTATCGAGTTGATCATTATACATGAAGAAATAACCAATTTCATCGTTTGGTTTATGTTTTACACGCGTTTTAAATTTGATTGCCGAAATCGCTTTTTCTCGCCGAGATAAGCACGTTTTCTGAAATGCCGCTCTCCCGTCACTCTGGTTAAAGTGTTATGAAAAAAAAGGCTGTTGGGGGCTAGGGAGTATCGAGTTGATCATTATACATGAAGAAATAACCAATTTCATCGTTTGGTTTATGTTTTACACGCGTTTTAAATTTTATTGCCAAAATCGCTTTTTCTCGCCGAGATAAGCACGTTTTCTGAAATGCCACTCTCCCGTCACTCTGGTTAAAGTGTTATGAAAAAAAAGGCTGTTGGGGGCTAGGGAGTATCGAGTTGATCATTATACATGAAGAAATAACCAATTTCATCGTTTGGTTTATGTTTTACACGCGTTTTAAATTTTATTACCGAAATCGCTTTTTCTCGCCGAGATAAGCACGTTTTCTGAAATGCCGCTCTCCCGTCACTCTGGTTAAAGTGTTATGAAAAAAAAGGCTGTTGGGGGCTAGGGAGTATCGAGTTGATCATTATACATGAAGAAATAACCAATTTCATCGTTTGGTTTATGTTTTACACGCGTTTTAAATTTTATTGCCGAAATCGCTTTTTCTCGCCGAGATAAGCACGTTTTCTGAAATGCCGCTCTCCCGTCACTCTGGTTAAAGTGTTATGAAAAAAAAGGCTGTTGGGGGCTAGGGAGTATCGAGTTGATCATTATACATGAAGAAATAACCAATTTCATCGTTTGGTTTATGTTTTACACGCGTTTTAAATTTTATTGCCGAAATCGCTTTTTCTCGCCGAGATAAGCACGTTTTCTGAAATGCCGCTCTCCCGTCACTCTGGTTAAAGTGTTATGAAAAAAAAGGCTGTTGGGGGCTAGGGAGTATCGAGTTGATCATTATACATGAAGAAATAACCAATTTCATCGTTTGGTTTATGTTTTACACGCGTTTTAAATTTTATTGCCGAAATCGCTTTTTCTCGCCGAGATAAGCACGTTTTCTGAAATGCCGCTCTCCCGTCACTCTGGTTAAAGTGTTATGAAAAAAAAGGCTGTTGGGGGCTAGGGAGTATCGAGTTGATCATTATACATGAAGAAATAACCAATTTCATCGTTTGGTTTATGTTTTACACGCGTTTTAAATTTTATTGCCGAAATCGCTTTTTCTCGCCGAGATAAGCACGTTTTCTGAAATGCCGCTCTCCCGTCACTCTGGTTAAAGTGTTATGAAAAAAAAGGCTGTTGGGGGCTAGGGAGTATCGAGTTGATCATTATACATGAAGAAATAACCAATTTCATCGTTTGGTTTATGTTTTACACGCGTTTTAAATTTTATTGCCGAAATCGCTTTTTCTCGCCGAGATAAGCACGTTTTCTGAAATGCCGCTCTCCCGTCACTCTGGTTAAAGTGTTATGAAAAAAAAGGCTGTTTGGGGCTAGGGAGTATCGAGTTAATCATTATACATGAAGAAATAACCAATTTCATCGTTTGGTTTATGTTTTACACGCGTTTTAAATTTTATTGCCGAAATCGCTTTTTCTCGCCGAGATAAGCACGTTTTCTGAAATGCCGCTCTCCCGTCACTCTGGTTAAAGTGTTATGAAAAAAAAGGCTGTTGGGGGCTAGGGAGTATCGAGTTGATCATTATACATGAAGAAATAACCAATTTCATCGTTTGGTTTATGTTTTACACGCGTTTTAAATTTTATTGCCGAAATCGCTTTTTCTCGCCGAGATAAGCACAACTCTCTCAACAACAACAACGGGTCACTCTGGTTAAAGTGTTATGAAAAAAAAGGCTGTTGGGGGCTAGGGAGTATCGAGTTGATCATTATACATGAAGAAATAACCAATTTCATCGTTTGGTTTATGTTTTACACGCGTTTTAAATTTTATTGCCGAAATCGCTTTTTCTCGCCGAGATAAGCACGTTTTCTGAAATGCCGCTCTCCCGTCACTCTGGTTAAAGTGTTATGAAAAAAAAGGCTGTTGGGGGCTAGGGAGTATCGAGTTGATCATTATACATGAAGAAATAACCAATTTCATCGTTTGGTTTATGTTTTACACGCGTTTTAAATTTTATTGCCGAAATCGCTTTTTCTCGCCGAGATAAGCACGTTTTCTGAAATGCCGCTCTCCCGTCACTCTGGTTAAAGTGTTATGAAAAAAAAGGCTGTTGGGGGCTAGGGAGTATCGAGTTGATCATTATACATGAAGAAATAACCAATTTCATCGTTTGGTTTATGTTTTACACGCGTTTTAAATTTTATTGCCGAAATCGCTTTTTCTCGCCGAGATAAGCACGTTTTCTGAAATGCCGCTCTCCCGTCACTCTGGTTAAAGTGTTATGAAAAAAAAGGCTGTTGGGGGCTAGGGAGTATCGAGTTGATCATTATACATGAAGAAATAACCAATTTCATCGTTTGGTTTATGTTTTACACGCGTTTTAAATTTTATTGCCGAAATCGCTTTTTCTCGCCGAGATAAGCACGTTTTCTGAAATGCCGCTCTCCCGTCACTCTGGTTAAAGTGTTATGAAAAAAAAGGCTGTTGGGGGCTAGGGAGTATCGAGTTGATCATTATACATGAAGAAATAACCAATTTCATCGTTTGGTTTATGTTTTACACGCGTTTTAAATTTTATTGCCGAAATCGCTTTTTCTCGCCGAGATAAGCACGTTTTCTGAAATGCCGCTCTCCCGTCACTCTGGTTAAAGTGTTATGAAAAAAAAGGCTGTTGGGGGCTAGGGAGTATCGAGTTGATCATTATACATGAAGAAATAACCAATTTCATCGTTTGGTTTATGTTTTACACGCGTTTTAAATTTTATTGCCGAAATCGCTTTTTCTCGCCGAGATAAGCACGTTTTCTGAAATGCCGCTCTCCCGTCACTCTGGTTAAAGTGTTATGAAAAAAAAGGCTGTTGGGGGCTAGGGAGTATCGAGTTGATCATTATACATGAAGAAATAACCAATTTCATCGTTTGGTTTATGTTTTACACGCGTTTTAAATTTTATTGCCGAAATCGCTTTTTCTCGCCGAGATAAGCACGTTTTCTGAAATGCCGCTCTCCCGTCACTCTGGTTAAAGTGTTATGAAAAAAAAGGCTGTTGGGGGCTAGGGAGTATCGAGTTGATCATTATACATGAAGAAATAACCAATTTCATCGTTTGGTTTATGTTTTACACGCGTTTTAAATTTTATTGCCGAAATCGCTTTTTCTCGCCGAGATAAGCACGTTTTCTGAAATGCCGCTCTCCCGTCACTCTGGTTAAAGTGTTATGAAAAAAAAGGCTGTTGGGGGCTAGGGAGTATCGAGTTGATCATTATACATGAAGAAATAACCAATTTCATCGTTTGGTTTATGTTTTACACGCGTTTTAAATTTTATTGCCGAAATCGCTTTTTCTCGCCGAGATAAGCACGTTTTCTGAAATGCCGCTCTCCCGTCACTCTGGTTAAAGTGTTATGAAAAAAAAGGCTGTTGGGGGCTAGGGAGTATCGAGTTGATCATTATACATGAAGAAATAACCAATTTCATCGTTTGGTTTATGTTTTACACGCGTTTTAAATTTTATTGCCGAAATCGCTTTTTCTCGCCGAGATAAGCACGTTTTCTGAAATGCCGCTCTCCCGTCACTCTGGTTAAAGTGTTATGAAAAAAAAGGCTGTTGGGGGCTAGGGAGTATCGAGTTGATCATTATACATGAAGAAATAACCAATTTCATCGTTTGGTTTATGTTTTACACGCGTTTTAAATTTTATTGCCGAAATCGCTTTTTCTCGCCGAGATAAGCACGTTTTCTGAAATGCCGCTCTCCCGTCACTCTGGTTAAAGTGTTATGAAAAAAAAGGCTGTTGGGGGCTAGGGAGTATCGAGTTGATCATTATACATGAAGAAATAACCAATTTCATCGTTTGGTTTATGTTTTACACGCGTTTTAAATTTTATTGCCGAAATCGCTTTTTCTCGCCGAGATAAGCACGTTTTCTGAAATGCCGCTCTCCCGTCACTCTGGTTAAAGTGTTATGAAAAAAAAGGCTGTTGGGGGCTAGGGAGTATCGAGTTGATCATTATACATGAAGAAATAAGCAATTTCATCGTTTGGTTTATGTTTTACACGCGTTTTAAATTTTATTGCCGAAATCGCTTTTTCTCGCCGAGATAAGCACGTTTTCTGAAATGCCGCTCTCCCGTCACTCTGGTTAAAGTGTTATGAAAAAAAAGGCTGTTGGGGGCTAGGGAGTATCGAGTTGATCATTATACATGAAGAAATAACCAATTTCATCGTTTGGTTTATGTTTTACACGCGTTTTAAATTTTATTGCCGAAATCGCTTTTTCTCGCCGAGATAAGCACGTTTTCTGAAATGCCGCTCTCCCGTCACTCTGGTTAAAGTGTTATGAAAAAAAAGGCTGTTGGGGGCTAGGGAGTATCGAGTTGATCATTATACATGAAGAAATAACCAATTTCATCGTTTGGTTTATGTTTTACACGCGTTTTAAATTTTATTGCCGAAATCGCTTTTTCTCGCCGAGATAAGCACGTTTTCTGAAATGCCGCTCTCCCGTCACTCTGGTTAAAGTGTTATGAAAAAAAAGGCTGTTGGGGGCTAGGGAGTATCGAGTTGATCATTATACATGAAGAAATAACCAATTTCATCGTTTGGTTTATGTTTTACACGCGTTTTAAATTTTATTGCCGAAATCGCTTTTTCTCGCCGAGATAAGCACGTTTTCTGAAATGCCGCTCTCCCGTCACTCTGGTTAAAGTGTTATGAAAAAAAAGGCTGTTGGGGGCTAGGGAGTATCGAGTTGATCATTATACATGAAGAAATAACCAATTTCATCGTTTGGTTTATGTTTTACACGCGTTTTAAATTTTATTGCCGAAATCGCTTTTTCTCGCCGAGATAAGCACGTTTTCTGAAATGCCGCTCTCCCGTCACTCTGGTTAAAGTGTTATGAAAAAAAAGGCTGTTGGGGGCTAGGGAGTATCGAGTTGATCATTATACATGAAGAAATAACCAATTTCATCGTTTGGTTTATGTTTTACACGCGTTTTAAATTTTATTGCCGAAATCGCTTTTTCTCGCCGAGATAAGCACGTTTTCTGAAATGCCGCTCTCCCGTCACTCTGGTTAAAGTGTTATGAAAAAAAAGGCTGTTGGGGGCTAGGGAGTATCGAGTTGATCATTATACATGAAGAAATAAGCAATTTCATCGTTTGGTTTATGTTTTACACGCGTTTTAAATTTTATTGCCGAAATCGCTTTTTCTCGCCGAGATAAGCACGTTTTCTGAAATGCCGCTCTCCCGTCACTCTGGTTAAATGAAAAAAAAGGCTGTTGGGGGCTAGGGAGTATCGAGTTGATCATTATACATGAAGAAATAACCAATTTCATCGTTTGGTTTATGTTTTACACGCGTTTTAAATTTTATTGCCGAAATCGCTTTTTCTCGCCGAGATAAGCACGTTTTCTGAAATGCCGCTCTCCCGTCACTCTGGTTAAAGTGTTATGAAAAAAAAGGCTGTTGGGGGCTAGGGAGTATCGAGTTGATCATTATACATGAAGAAATAACCAATTTCATCGTTTGGTTTATGTTTTACACGCGTTTTAAATTTTATTGCCGAAATCGCTTTTTCTCGCCGAGATAAGCACGTTTTCTGAAATGCCGCTCTCCCGTCACTCTGGTTAAAGTGTTATGAAAAAAAAGGCTGTTGGGGGCTAGGGAGTATCGAGTTGATCATTATACATGAAGAAATAACCAATTTCATCGTTTGGTTTATGTTTTACACGCGTTTTAAATTTTATTGCCGAAATCGCTTTTTCTCGCCGAGATAAGCACGTTTTCTGAAATGCCGCTCTCCCGTCACTCTGGTTAAAGTGTTATGAAAAAAAAGGCTGTTGGGGGCTAGGGAGTATCGAGTTGATCATTATACATGAAGAAATAACCAATTTCCTCGTTTGGTTTATGTTTTACACGCGTTTTAAATTTTATTGCCGAAATCGCTTTTTCTCGCCGAGATAAGCACGTTTTCTGAAATGGCGCTCTCCCGTCACTCTGGTTAAAGTGTTATGAAAAAAAAGGCTGTTGGGGGCTAGGGAGTATCGAGTTGATCATTATACATGAAGAAATAACCAATTTCCTCGTTTGGTTTATGTTTTACACGCGTTTTAAATTTTATTGCCGAAATCGCTTTTTCTCGCCGAGATAAGCACGTTTTCTGAAATGCCGCTCTCCCGTCACTCTGGTTAAAGTGTTATGAAAAAAAAGGCTGTTGGGGGCTAGGGAGTATCGAGTTGATCATTATACATGAAGAAATAACCAATTTCATCGTTTGGTTTATGTTTTACACGATGCTGAGCTCCAGCTGGAAGTGTAAAAAGAACCGGGCTGGTTAAAAAAAGAACCGGGCGACCCGGTAAAATTGCTTAGCCGGGGCTCTGGAAGCCTAACACGGCGTGATCTTGTCCAAAAAGCCGCTGCTGAGCTCCAGCTGGAAGTGTAAAAAGAACCGGGCTGGTTAAAAAAAAGAACCGGGCGACCCGGTAAAATTGCTTAGCCGGGGCTCTGGAAGCCTAACACGGCGTGATCTTGTCCAAAAAGCCGCTGCTGAGCTCCAGCTGGAAGTGTAAAAAGAACCGGGCTGGTTAAAAAAAAGAACCGGGCGGCCCGGTAAAATTGCTTAGCCGGGGCTCTGGAAGCCTAACCCGGCGTGATACTGTGCAAAAAGCCGCTGCTGAGCTCCAGCTAGAAGTGTAAAAAAAACCGGGCTGGTTAAAAAAAAGAACCGGGCGACCCTGTAAAATTGCTTAGCCGGGGCTCTGGAAGCCTAACACGGCGTGATCTTGTCCAAAAACCCGCTGCTGAGCTCCAGCTGGAAGTGTAAAAAGAACCGGGCTGGTTAAAAAAAAGAACCGGGCGGGCCGGTAAAATTGCTTAGCCGGGGCTCTGGAAGCCTAACACGGCGTGATCTTGTCCAAAAAGCCGCTCGTGAGCTCCAGCTGGAAGTGTAAAAAGAACCGGGCTGGTTCAAAAAAAGAACCGGGCGGCCCGGTAGAATTTCTTAGCCGAGGTCCTGGAAGCCTAACCCGGCGTGATCTTGCGCAAAAAGCCGCTGCTGAGCTCCAGCTGGAAGTGTAAAAAGAACCGGGCTGGTTCAAAAAAAGAACCGGGCGGCCCGGTAAAATTGCTTAGCCGGGGTCCTGGAAGCCTAACGCGGCGTGATCTTGCCCGAAAGTCGGCCTCTATACTTCCATATTAGGTACCAGGCGCTCAGAGCCAACTTGGCAAAAATTTTCTAAGTGCCCACGGCTCTGCGGGGATTGTGCGTCCGACCCGCGCCGGTTCTCCAGCCGGCCTAAAATAACGCAAAACCAGCCTCTCCCCCTGGAGCTCACAGCCAAAGGCGAAACTTTTCTAAGTGCCTACGGCTCTGCGGGCTTTTGAGTCCGCCCCGCGCCGGTTCGTCGGTCGGCCTCAAAAAGCGAAAAATCAGCCTCTCTCCCTGGAGATCGACTCGAGTTGATCATTATACATGAAGAAATAACCAATTTCATCGTTTGGTTTATGTTTTACACGCGTTTTAAATTTTATTGCCGAAATCGCTTTTTCTCGCCGAGATAAGCACGTTTTCTGAAATGCCGCTCTCCCGTCACTCTGGTTAAAGTGTTATGAAAAAAAAGGCTGTTGGGGGCTAGGGAGTATCGAGTTGATCATTATACATGAAGAAATAACCAATTTCATCGTTTGGTTTATGTTTTACACGCGTTTTAAATTTTATTGCCGAAATCGCTTTTTCTCGCCGAGATAAGCACGTTTTCTGAAATGCCGCTCTCCCGTCACTCTGGTTAAAGTGTTATGAAAAAAAAGGCTGTTGGGGGCTAGGGAGTATCGAGTTGATCATTATACATGAAGAAATAACCAATTTCATCGTTTGGTTTATGTTTTACACGCGTTTTACATTTTATTGCCGAAATCGCTTTTTCTCGCCGAGATAAGCACGTTTTCTGAAATGCCGCTCTCCCGTCACTCTGGTTAAAGTGTTATGAAAAAAAAGGCTGTTGGGGGCTAGGGAGTATCGAGTTGATCATTATACATGAAGAAATAACCAATTTCATCGTTTGGTTTATGTTTTACACGCGTTTTAAATTTTATTGCCGAAATCGCTTTTTCTCGCCGAGATAAGCACGTTTTCTGAAATGCCGCTCTCCCGTCACTCTGGTTAAAGTGTTATGAAAAAAAAGGCTGTTGGGGGCTAGGGAGTATCGAGTTGATCATTATACATGAAGAAATAAGCAATTTCATCGTTTGGTTTATGTTTTACACGCGTTTTAAATTTTATTGCCGAAATCGCTTTTTCTCGCCGAGATAAGCACGTTTTCTGAAATGCCGCTCTCCCGTCACTCTGGTTAAAGTGTTATGAAAAAAAAGGCTGTTGGGGGCTAGGGAGTATCGAGTTGATCATTATACATGAAGAAATAACCAATTTCATCGTTTGGTTTATGTTTTACACGCGTTTTAAATTTTATTGCCGAAATCGCTTTTTCTCGCCGAGATAAGCACGTTTTCTGAAATGCCGCTCTCCCGTCACTCTGGTTAAAGTGTTATGAAAAAAAAGGCTGTTGGGGGCTAGGGAGTATCGAGTTGATCATTATACATGAAGAAATAAGCAATTTCATCGTTTGGTTTATGTTTTACACGCGTTTTAAATTTTATTGCCGAAATCGCTTTTTCTCGCCGAGATAAGCACGTTTTCTGAAATGCCGCTCTCCCGTCACTCTGGTTAAAGTGTTATGAAAAAAAAGGCTGTTGGGGGCTAGGGAGTATCGAGTTGATCATTATACATGAAGAAATAACCAATTTCATCGTTTGGTTTATGTTTTACACGCGTTTTAAATTTTATTGCCGAAATCGCTTTTTCTCGCCGAGATAAGCACGTTTTCTGAAATGCCGCTCTCCCGTCACTCTGGTTAAAGTGTTATGAAAAAAAAGGCTGTTGGGGGCTAGGGAGTATCGAGTTGATCATTATACATGAAGAAATAACCAATTTCATCGTTTGGTTTATGTTTTACACGCGTTTTAAATTTTATTGCCGAAATCGCTTTTTCTCGCCGAGATAAGCACGTTTTCTGAAATGCCGCTCTCCCGTCACTCTGGTTAAAGTGTTATGAAAAAAAAGGCTGTTGGGGGCTAGGGAGTATCGAGTTGATCATTATACATGAAGAAATAACCAATTTCATCGTTTGGTTTATGTTTTACACGCGTTTTAAATTTTATTGCCGAAATCGCTTTTTCTCGCCGAGATAAGCACGTTTTCTGAAATGCCGCTCTCCCGTCACTCTGGTTAAAGTGTTATGAAAAAAAAGGCTGTTGGGGGCTAGGGAGTATCGAGTTGATCATTATACATGAAGAAATAACCAATTTCATCGTTTGGTTTATGTTTTACACGCGTTTTAAATTTTATTGCCGAAATCGCTTTTTCTCGCCGAGATAAGCACGTTTTCTGAAATGCCGCTCTCCCGTCACTCTGGTTAAAGTGTTATGAAAAAAAAGGCTGTTGGGGGCTAGGGAGTATCGAGTTGATCATTATACATGAAGAAATAACCAATTTCATCGTTTGGTTTATGTTTTACACGCGTTTTAAATTTTATTGCCGAAATCGCTTTTTCTCGCCGAGATAAGCACGTTTTCTGAAATGCCGCTCTCCCGTCACTCTGGTTAAAGTGTTATGAAAAAAAAGGCTGTTGGGGGCTAGGGAGTATCGAGTTGATCATTATACATGAAGAAATAACCAATTTCATCGTTTGGTTTATGTTTTACACGCGTTTTAAATTTTATTGCCGAAATCGCTTTTTCTCGCCGAGATAAGCACGTTTTCTGAAATGCCGCTCTCCCGTCACTCTGGTTAAAGTGTTATGAAAAAAAAGGCTGTTGGGGGCTAGGGAGTATCGAGTTGATCATTATACATGAAGAAATAACCAATTTCATCGTTTGGTTTATGTTTTACACGCGTTTTAAATTTTATTGCCGAAATCGCTTTTTCTCGCCGAGATAAGCACGTTTTCTGAAATGCCGCTCTCCCGTCACTCTGGTTAAAGTGTTATGAAAAAAAAGGCTGTTGGGGGCTAGGGAGTATCGAGTTGATCATTATACATGA
Source organism: Syngnathus leptorhynchus (assembly GCF_054491065.1). NCBI lineage: Eukaryota > Metazoa > Chordata > Actinopteri > Syngnathiformes > Syngnathidae > Syngnathus > Syngnathus leptorhynchus. Next base: position 87,425 of record NW_028232145.1, on the reverse strand, counting down.
AGAAATAACCAATTTCATCGTTTGGTTTATGTTTTACACGCGTTTTAAATTTTATTGCCGAAATCGCTTTTTCTCGCCGAGATAAGCACGTTTTCTGAAATGCCGCTCTCCCGTCACTCTGGTTAAAGTGTTATGAAAAAAAAGGCTGTTGGGGGCTAGGGAGTATCGAGTTGATCATTATACATGAAGAAATAACCAATTTCATCGTTTGGTTTATGTTTTACACGCGTTTTAAATTTTATTGCCGAAATCGCTTTTTCTCGCCGAGATAAGCACGTTTTCTGAAATGCCGCTCTCCCGTCACTCTGGTTAAAGTGTTATGAAAAAAAAGGCTGTTGGGGGCTAGGGAGTATCGAGTTGATCATTATACATGAAGAAATAACCAATTTCATCGTTTGGTTTATGTTTTACACGCGTTTTAAATTTTATTGCCGAAATCGCTTTTTCTCGCCGAGATAAGCACGTTTTCTGAAATGCCGCTCTCCCGTCACTCTGGTTAAAGTGTTATGAAAAAAAAAGGCTGTTGGGGGCTAGGGAGTATCGAGTTGATCATTATACATGAAGAAATAACCAATTTCATCGTTTGGTTTATGTTTTACACGCGTTTTAAATTTTATTGCCGAAATCGCTTTTTCTCGCCGAGATAAGCACGTTTTCTGAAATGCCGCTCTCCCGTCACTCTGGTTAAAGTGTTATGAAAAAAAAGGCTGTTGGGGGCTAGGGAGTATCGAGTTGATCATTATACATGAAGAAATAACCAATTTCATCGTTTGGTTTATGTTTTACACGCGTTTTAAATTTTATTGCCGAAATCGCTTTTTCTCGCCGAGATAAGCACGTTTTCTGAAATGCCGCTCTCCCGTCACTCTGGTTAAAGTGTTATGAAAAAAAAGGCTGTTGGGGGCTAGGGAGTATCGAGTTGATCATTATACATGAAGAAATAACCAATTTCATCGTTTGGTTTATGTTTTACACGCGTTTTAAATTTTATTGCCGAAATCGCTTTTTCTCGCCGAGATAAGCACGTTTTCTGAAATGCCGCTCTCCCGTCACTCTGGTTAAAGTGTTATGAAAAAAAAGGCTGTTGGGGGCTAGGGAGTATCGAGTTGATCATTATACATGAAGAAATAACCAATTTCATCGTTTGGTTTATGTTTTACACGCGTTTTAAATTTTATTGCCGAAATCGCTTTTTCTCGCCGAGATAAGCACGTTTTCTGAAATGCCGCTCTCCCGTCACTCTGGTTAAAGTGTTATGAAAAAAAAGGCTGTTGGGGGCTAGGGAGTATCGAGTTGATCATTATACATGAAGAAATAACCAATTTCATCGTTTGGTTTATGTTTTACACGCGTTTTAAATTTTATTGCCGAAATCGCTTTTTCTCGCCGAGATAAGCACGTTTTCTGAAATGCCGCTCTCCCGTCACTCTGGTTAAAGTGTTATGAAAAAAAAGGCTGTTGGGGGCTAGGGAGTATCGAGTTGATCATTATACATGAAGAAATAACCAATTTCATCGTTTGGTTTATGTTTTACACGCGTTTTAAATTTTATTGCCGAAATCGCTTTTTCTCGCCGAGATAAGCACGTTTTCTGAAATGCCGCTCTCCCGTCACTCTGGTTAAAGTGTTATGAAAAAAAAGGCTGTTGGGGGCTAGGGAGTATCGAGTTGATCATTATACATGAAGAAATAACCAATTTCATCGTTTGGTTTATGTTTTACACGCGTTTTAAATTTTATTGCCGAAATCGCTTTTTCTCGCCGAGATAAGCACGTTTTCTGAAATGCCGCTCTCCCGTCACTCTGGTTAAAGTGTTATGAAAAAAAAGGCTGTTGGGGGCTAGGGAGTATCGAGTTGATCATTATACATGAAGAAATAAGCAATTTCATCGTTTGGTTTATGTTTTACACGCGTTTTAAATTTTATTGCCGAAATCGCTTTTTCTCGCCGAGATAAGCACGTTTTCTGAAATGCCGCTCTCCCGTCACTCTGGTTAAAGTGTAAAAAAAAGGCTGTTGGGGGCTAGGGAGTATCGAGTTGATCATTATACATGAAGAAATAACCAATTTCATCGTTTGGTTTATGTTTTACACGCGTTTTAAATTTTATTGCCGAAATCGCTTTTTCTCGCCGAGATAAGCACGTTTTCTGAAATGCCGCTCTCCCGTCACTCTGGTTAAAGTGTTATGAAAAAAAAGGCTGTTGGGGGCTAGGGAGTATCGAGTTGATCATTATACATGAAGAAATAACCAATTTCATCGTTTGGTTTATGTTTTACACGCGTTTTAAATTTTATTGCCGAAATCGCTTTTTCTCGCCGAGATAAGCACGTTTTCTGAAATGCCGCTCTCCCGTCACTCTGGTTAAAGTGTTATGAAAAAAAAGGCTGTTGGGGGCTAGGGAGTATCGAGTTGATCATTATACATGAAGAAATAAGCAATTTCATCGTTTGGTTTATGTTTTACACGCGTTTTAAATTTTATTGCCGAAATCGCTTTTTCTCGCCGAGATAAGCACGTTTTCTGAAATGCCGCTCTCCCGTCACTCTGGTTAAAGCTGTTAGTGAAAAAAAAGGCTGTTGGGGGCTAGGGAGTATCGAGTTGATCATTATACATGAAGAAATAACCAATTTCATCGTTTGGTTTATGTTTTACACGCGTTTTAAATTTTATTGCCGAAATCGCTTTTTCTCGCCGAGATAAGCACGTTTTCTGAAATGCCGCTCTCCCGTCACTCTGGTTAAAGTGTTATGAAAAAAAAGGCTGTTGGGGGCTAGGGAGTATCGAGTTGATCATTATACATGAAGAAATAACCAATTTCATCGTTTGGTTTATGTTTTACACGCGTTTTAAATTTTATTGCCGAAATCGCTTTTTCTCGCCGAGATAAGCACGTTTTCTGAAATGCCGCTCTCCCGTCACTCTGGTTAAAGTGTTATGAAAAAAAAGGCTGTTGGGGGCTAGGGAGTATCGAGTTGATCATTATACATGAAGAAATAACCAATTTCATCGTTTGGTTTATGTTTTACACGCGTTTTAAATTTTATTGCCGAAATCGCTTTTTCTCGCCGAGATAAGCACGTTTTCTGAAATGCCGCTCTCCCGTCACTCTGGTTAAAGTGTTATGAAAAAAAAGGCTGTTGGGGGCTAGGGAGTATCGAGTTGATCATTATACATGAAGAAATAACCAATTTCATCGTTTGGTTTATGTTTTACACGCGTTTTAAATTTTATTGCCGAAATCGCTTTTTCTCGCCGAGATAAGCACGTTTTCTGAAATGCCGCTCTCCCGTCACTCTGGTTAAAGTGTTATGAAAAAAAAGGCTGTTGGGGGCTAGGGAGTATCGAGTTGATCATTATACATGAAGAAATAACCAATTTCATCGTTTGGTTTATGTTTTACACGCGTTTTAAATTTTATTGCCGAAATCGCTTTTTCTCGCCGAGATAAGCACGTTTTCTGAAATGCCGCTCTCCCGTCACTCTGGTTAAAGTGTTATGAAAAAAAAGGCTGTTGGGGGCTAGGGAGTATCGAGTTGATCATTATACATGAAGAAATAACCAATTTCATCGTTTGGTTTATGTTTTACACGCGTTTTAAATTTTATTGCCGAAATCGCTTTTTCTCGCCGAGATAAGCACGTTTTCTGAAATGCCGCTCTCCCGTCACTCTGGTTAAAGTGTTATGAAAAAAAAGGCTGTTGGGGGCTAGGGAGTATCGAGTTGATCATTATACATGAAGAAATAACCAATTTCATCGTTTGGTTTATGTTTTACACGCGTTTTAAATTTTATTGCCGAAATCGCTTTTTCTCGCCGAGATAAGCACGTTTTCTGAAATGCCGCTCTCCCGTCACTCTGGTTAAAGTGTTATGAAAAAAAAGGCTGTTGGGGGCTAGGGAGTATCGAGTTGATCATTATACATGAAGAAATAACCAATTTCATCGTTTGGTTTATGTTTTACACGCGTTTTAAATTTTATTGCCGAAATCGCTTTTTCTCGCCGAGATAAGCACGTTTTCTGAAATGCCGCTCTCCCGTCACTCTGGTTAAAGTGTTATGAAAAAAAAGGCTGTTGGGGGCTAGGGAGTATCGAGTTGATCATTATACATGAAGAAATAACCAATTTCATCGTTTGGTTTATGTTTTACACGCGTTTTAAATTTTATTGCCGAAATCGCTTTTTCTCGCCGAGATAAGCACGTTTTCTGAAATGCCGCTCTCCCGTCACTCTGGTTAAAGTGTTATGAAAAAAAAGGCTGTTGGGGGCTAGGGAGTATCGAGTTGATCATTATACATGAAGAAATAACCAATTTCATCGTTTGGTTTATGTTTTACACGCGTTTTAAATTTTATTGCCGAAATCGCTTTTTCTCGCCGAGATAAGCACGTTTTCTGAAATGCCGCTCTCCCGTCACTCTGGTTAAAGTGTTATGAAAAAAAAGGCTGTTGGGGGCTAGGGAGTATCGAGTTGATCATTATACATGAAGAAATAACCAATTTCATCGTTTGGTTTATGTTTTACACGCGTTTTAAATTTTATTGCCGAAATCGCTTTTTCTCGCCGAGATAAGCACGTTTTCTGAAATGCCGCTCTCCCGTCACTCTGGTTAAAGTGTTATGAAAAAAAAGGCTGTTGGGGGCTAGGGAGTATCGAGTTGATCATTATACATGAAGAAATAACCAATTTCATCGTTTGGTTTATGTTTTACACGCGTTTTAAATTTTATTGCCGAAATCGCTTTTTCTCGCCGAGATAAGCACGTTTTCTGAAATGCCGCTCTCCCGTCACTCTGGTTAAAGTGTTATGAAAAAAAAGGCTGTTGGGGGCTAGGGAGTATCGAGTTGATCATTATACATGAAGAAATAACCAATTTCATCGTTTGGTTTATGTTTTACACGCGTTTTAAATTTTATTGCCGAAATCGCTTTTTCTCGCCGAGATAAGCACGTTTTCTGAAATGCCGCTCTCCCGTCACTCTGGTTAAAGTGTTATGAAAAAAAAGGCTGTTGGGGGCTAGGGAGTATCGAGTTGATCATTATACATGAAGAAATAACCAATTTCATCGTTTGGTTTATGTTTTACACGCGTTTTAAATTTTATTGCCGAAATCGCTTTTTCTCGCCGAGATAAGCACGTTTTCTGAAATGCCGCTCTCCCGTCACTCTGGTTAAAGTGTTATGAAAAAAAAGGCTGTTGGGGGCTAGGGAGTATCGAGTTGATCATTATACATGAAGAAATAACCAATTTCATCGTTTGGTTTATGTTTTACACGCGTTTTAAATTTTATTGCCGAAATCGCTTTTTCTCGCCGAGATAAGCACGTTTTCTGAAATGCCGCTCTCCCGTCACTCTGGTTAAAGTGTTATGAAAAAAAAGGCTGTTGGGGGCTAGGGAGTATCGAGTTGATCATTATACATGAAGAAATAACCAATTTCATCGTTTGGTTTATGTTTTACACGCGTTTTAAATTTTATTGCCGAAATCGCTTTTTCTCGCCGAGATAAGCACGTTTTCTGAAATGCCGCTCTCCCGTCACTCTGGTTAAAGTGTTATGAAAAAAAAGGCTGTTGGGGGCTAGGGAGTATCGAGTTGATCATTATACATGAAGAAATAACCAATTTCATCGTTTGGTTTATGTTTTACACGCGTTTTAAATTTTATTGCCGAAATCGCTTTTTCTCGCCGAGATAAGCACGTTTTCTGAAATGCCGCTCTCCCGTCACTCTGGTTAAAGTGTTATGAAAAAAAAGGCTGTTGGGGGCTAGGGAGTATCGAGTTGATCATTATACATGAAGAAATAACCAATTTCATCGTTTGGTTTATGTTTTACACGCGTTTTAAATTTTATTGCCGAAATCGCTTTTTCTCGCCGAGATAAGCACGTTTTCTGAAATGCCGCTCTCCCGTCACTCTGGTTAAAGTGTTATGAAAAAAAAGGCTGTTGGGGGCTAGGGAGTATCGAGTTGATCATTATACATGAAGAAATAACCAATTTCATCGTTTGGTTTATGTTTTACACGCGTTTTAAATTTTATTGCCGAAATCGCTTTTTCTCGCCGAGATAAGCACGTTTTCTGAAATGCCGCTCTCCCGTCACTCTGGTTAAAGTGTTATGAAAAAAAAGGCTGTTGGGGGCTAGGGAGTATCGAGTTGATCATTATACATGAAGAAATAACCAATTTCATCGTTTGGTTTATGTTTTACACGCGTTTTAAATTTTATTGCCGAAATCGCTTTTTCTCGCCGAGATAAGCACGTTTTCTGAAATGCCGCTCTCCCGTCACTCTGGTTAAAGTGTTATGAAAAAAAAGGCTGTTGGGGGCTAGGGAGTATCGAGTTGATCATTATACATGAAGAAATAACCAATTTCATCGTTTGGTTTATGTTTTACACGCGTTTTAAATTTTATTGCCGAAATCGCTTTTTCTCGCCGAGATAAGCACGTTTTCTGAAATGCCGCTCTCCCGTCACTCTGGTTAAAGTGTTATGAAAAAAAAGGCTGTTGGGGGCTAGGGAGTATCGAGTTGATCATTATACATGAAGAAATAACCAATTTCATCGTTTGGTTTATGTTTTACACGCGTTTTAAATTTTATTGCCGAAATCGCTTTTTCTCGCCGAGATAAGCACGTTTTCTGAAATGCCGCTCTCCCGTCACTCTGGTTAAAGTGTTATGAAAAAAAAGGCTGTTGGGGGCTAGGGAGTATCGAGTTGATCATTATACATGAAGAAATAACCAATTTCATCGTTTGGTTTATGTTTTACACGCGTTTTAAATTTTATTGCCGAAATCGCTTTTTCTCGCCGAGATAAGCACGTTTTCTGAAATGCCGCTCTCCCGTCACTCTGGTTAAAGTGTTATGAAAAAAAAGGCTGTTGGGGGCTAGGGAGTATCGAGTTGATCATTATACATGAAGAAATAACCAATTTCATCGTTTGGTTTATGTTTTACACGCGTTTTAAATTTTATTGCCGAAATCGCTTTTTCTCGCCGAGATAAGCACGTTTTCTGAAATGCCGCTCTCCCGTCACTCTGGTTAAAGTGTTATGAAAAAAAAGGCTGTTGGGGGCTAGGGAGTATCGAGTTGATCATTATACATGAAGAAATAACCAATTTCATCGTTTGGTTTATGTTTTACACGCGTTTTAAATTTTATTGCCGAAATCGCTTTTTCTCGCCGAGATAAGCACGTTTTCTGAAATGCCGCTCTCCCGTCACTCTGGTTAAAGTGTTATGAAAAAAAAGGCTGTTGGGGGCTAGGGAGTATCGAGTTGATCATTATACATGAAGAAATAACCAATTTCATCGTTTGGTTTATGTTTTACACGCGTTTTAAATTTTATTGCCGAAATCGCTTTTTCTCGCCGAGATAAGCACGTTTTCTGAAATGCCGCTCTCCCGTCACTCTGGTTAAAGTGTTATGAAAAAAAAGGCTGTTGGGGGCTAGGGAGTATCGAGTTGATCATTATACATGAAGAAATAACCAATTTCATCGTTTGGTTTATGTTTTACACGCGTTTTAAATTTTATTGCCGAAATCGCTTTTTCTCGCCGAGATAAGCACGTTTTCTGAAATGCCGCTCTCCCGTCACTCTGGTTAAAGTGTTATGAAAAAAAAGGCTGTTGGGGGCTAGGGAGTATCGAGTTGATCATTATACATGAAGAAATAACCAATTTCATCGTTTGGTTTATGTTTTACACGCGTTTTAAATTTTATTGCCGAAATCGCTTTTTCTCGCCGAGATAAGCACGTTTTCTGAAATGCCGCTCTCCCGTCACTCTGGTTAAAGTGTTATGAAAAAAAAGGCTGTTGGGGGCTAGGGAGTATCGAGTTGATCATTATACATGAAGAAATAACCAATTTCATCGTTTGGTTTATGTTTTACACGCGTTTTAAATTTTATTGCCGAAATCGCTTTTTCTCGCCGAGATAAGCACGTTTTCTGAAATGCCGCTCTCCCGTCACTCTGGTTAAAGTGTTATGAAAAAAAAGGCTGTTGGGGGCTAGGGAGTATCGAGTTGATCATTATACATGAAGAAATAACCAATTTCATCGTTTGGTTTATGTTTTACACGCGTTTTAAATTTTATTGCCGAAATCGCTTTTTCTCGCCGAGATAAGCACGTTTTCTGAAATGCCGCTCTCCCGTCACTCTGGTTAAAGTGTTATGAAAAAAAAGGCTGTTGGGGGCTAGGGAGTATCGAGTTGATCATTATACATGAAGAAATAACCAATTTCATCGTTTGGTTTATGTTTTACACGCGTTTTAAATTTTATTGCCGAAATCGCTTTTTCTCGCCGAGATAAGCACGTTTTCTGAAATGCCGCTCTCCCGTCACTCTGGTTAAAGTGTTATGAAAAAAAAGGCTGTTGGGGGCTAGGGAGTATCGAGTTGATCATTATACATGAAGAAATAACCAATTTCATCGTTTGGTTTATGTTTTACACGCGTTTTAAATTTTACTGCCGAAATCGCTTTTTCTCGCCGAGATAAGCACGTTTTTTGAAATGCCGCTCTCCCGTCACTCTGGTTAAAGTGTTATGAAAAAAAAGGCTGTTGGGGGCTAGGGAGTATCGAGTTGATCATTATACATGAAGAAATAACCAATTTCATCGTTTGGTTTATGTTTTACACGCGTTTTAAATTTTATTGCCGAAATCGCTTTTTCTCGCCGAGATAAGCACGTTTTCTGAAATGCCGCTCTCCCGTCACTCTGGTTAAAGTGTTATGAAAAAAATGGCTGTTGGGGGCTAGGGAGTATCGAGTTGATCATTATACATGAAGAAATAACCAATTTCATCGTTTGGTTTATGTTTTAAACGCGTTTTAAATTTTATTGCCGAAATCGCTTTTTCTCGCCGAGATAAGCACGTTTTCTGAAATGCCGCTCTCCCGTCACTCTGGTTAAAGTGTTATGAAAAAAAAGGCTGTTGGGGGCTAGGGAGTATCGAGTTGATCATTATACATGAAGAAATAACCAATTTCATCGTTTGGTTTATGTTTTACACGCGTTTTAAATGTTATTGCCGAAATCGCTTTTTCTCGCCGAGATAAGCACGTTTTCTGAAATGCCGCTCTCCCGTCACTCTGGTTAAAGTGTTATGAAAAAAAAGGCTGTTGGGGGCTAGGGAGTATCGAGTTGATCATTATACATGAAGAAATAACCAATTTCATCGTTTGGTTTATGTTTTACACGCGTTTTAAATTTGATTGCCGAAATCGCTTTTTCTCGCCGAGATAAGCACGTTTTCTGAAATGCCGCTCTCCCGTCACTCTGGTTAAAGTGTTATGAAAAAAAAGGCTGTTGGGGGCTAGGGAGTATCGAGTTGATCATTATACATGAAGAAATAACCAATTTCATCGTTTGGTTTATGTTTTACACGCGTTTTAAATTTTATTGCCGAAATCGCTTTTTCTCGCCGAGATAAGCACGTTTTCTGAAATGCCGCTCTCCCGTCACTCTGGTTAAAGTGTTATGAAAAAAAAGGCTGTTGGGGGCTAGGGAGTATCGAGTTGATCATTATACATGAAGAAATAACCAATTTCATCGTTTGGTTTATGTTTTACACGCGTTTTAAATGTTATTGCCGAAATCGCTTTTTCTCGCCGAGATAAGCACGTTTTCTGAAATGCCGCTCTCCCGTCACTCTGGTTAAAGTGTTATGAAAAAAAAGGCTGTTGGGGGCTAGGGAGTATCGAGTTGATCATTATACATGAAGAAATAACCAATTTCATCGTTTGGTTTATGTTTTACACGCGTTTTAAATTTGATTGCCGAAATCGCTTTTTCTCGCCGAGATAAGCACGTTTTCTGAAATGCCACTCTCCCGTCACTCTGGTTAAAGTGTTATGAAAAAAAAGGCTGTTGGGGGCTAGGGAGTATCGAGTTGATCATTATACATGAAGAAATAACCAATTTCATCGTTTGGTTTATGTTTTACACGCGTTTTAAATTTTATTGCCGAAATCGCTTTTTCTCGCCGAGATAAGCACGTTTTCTGAAATGCCGCTCTCCCGTCACTCTGGTTAAAGTGTTATGAAAAAAAAGGCTGTTGGGGGCTAGGGAGTATCGAGTTGATCATTATACATGAAGAAATAACCAATTTCATCGTTTGGTTTATGTTTTACACGCGTTTTAAATTTTATTGCCGAAATCGCTTTTTCTCGCCGAGATAAGCACGTTTTCTGAAATGCTGCTCTCCCGTCACTCTGGTTAAAGTGTTATGAAAAAAAAGGCTGTTGGGGTCTAGGGAGTATCGAGTTGATCATTATACATGAAGAAATAACCAATTTCATCGTTTGGTTTATGTTTTACACGCGTTTTAAATTTTATTGCCGAAATCGCTTTTTCTCGCCGAGATAAGCACGTTTTCTGAAATGCCGCTCTCCCGTCACTCTGGTTAAAGTGTTATGAAAAAAAAGGCTGTTGGGGGCTAGGGAGTGTCGAGTTGATCATTATACATGAAGAAATAACCAATTTCATCGTTTGGTTTATGTTTTACACGCGTTTTAAATTTTATTGCCGAAATCGCTTTTTCTCGCCGAGATAAGCACGTTTTCTGAAATGCCGCTCTCCCGTCACTCTGGTTAAAGTGTTATGAAAAAAAAGGCTGTTGGGGGCTAGGGAGTATCGAGTTGATCATTATACATGAAGAAATAACCAATTTCATCGTTTGGTTTATGTTTTACACGCGTTTTAAATTTTATTGCCGAAATCGCTTTTTCTCGCCGAGATAAGCACGTTTTCTGAAATGCCGCTCTCCCGTCACTCTGGTTAAAGTGTTATGAAAAAAAAGGCTGTTGGGGGCTAGGGAGTATCGAGTTGATCATTATACATGAAGAAATAACCAATTTCATCGTTTGGTTTATGTTTTACACGCGTTTTAAATTTTATTGCCGAAATCGCTTTTTCTCGCCGAGATAAGCACGTTTTCTGAAATGCCGCTCTCCCGTCACTCTGGTTAAAGTGTTATGAAAAAAAAGGCTGTTGGGGGCTAGGGAGTATCGAGTTGATCATTATACATGAAGAAATAACCAATTTCATCGTTTGGTTTATGTTTTACACGCGTTTTAAATTTTATTGCCGAAATCGCTTTTTCTCGCCGAGATAAGCACGTTTTCTGAAATGCCGCTCTCCCGTCACTCTGGTTAAAGTGTTATGAAAAAAAAGGCTGTTGGGGGCTAGGGAGTATCGAGTTGATCATTATACATGAAGAAATAACCAATTTCATCGTTTGGTTTATGTTTTACACGCGTTTTAAATTTTATTGCCGAAATCGCTTTTTCTCGCCGAGATAAGCACGTTTTCTGAAATGCCGCTCTCCCGTCACTCTGGTTAAAGTGTTATGAAAAAAAAGGCTGTTGGGGGCTAGGGAGTATCGAGTTGATCATTATACATGAAGAAATAACCAATTTCATCGTTTGGTTTATGTTTTACACGCGTTTTAAATTTTATTGCCGAAATCGCTTTTTCTCGCCGAGATAAGCACGTTTTCTGAAATGCCGCTCTCCCGTCACTCTGGTTAAAGTGTTATGAAAAAAAAGGCTGTTGGGGGCTAGGGAGTATCGAGTTGATCATTATACATGAAGAAATAACCAATTTCATCGTTTGGTTTATGTTTTACACGCGTTTTAAATTTTATTGCCGAAATCACTTTTTCTCGCCGAGATAAGCACGTTTTCTGAAATGCCGCTCTCCCGTCACTCTGGTTAAAGTGTTATGAAAAAAAAGGCTGTTGGGGGCTAGGGAGTATCAAGTTGATCATTATACATGAAGAAATAACCAATTTCATCGTTTGGTTTATGTTTTACACGCGTTTTAAATTTTATTGCCGAAATCGCTTTTTCTCGCCGAGATAAGCACGTTTTCTGAAATGCCGCTCTCCCGTCACTCTGGTTAAAGTGTTATGAAAAAAAAGGCTGTTGGGGGCTAGGGAGTATCGAGTTGATCATTATACATGAAGAAATAACCAATTTCATCGTTTGGTTTATGTTTTACACGCGTTTTAAATTTTATTGCCGAAATCGCTTTTTCTCGCCGAGATAAGCACGTTTTCTGAAATGCCGCTCTCCCGTCACTCTGGTTAAAGTGTTATGAAAAAAAAGGCTGTTGGGGGCTAGGGAGTATCGAGTTGATCATTATACATGAAGAAATAAGCAATTTCATCGTTTGGTTTATGTTTTACACGCGTTTTAAATTTTATTGCCGAAATCGCTTTTTCTCGCCGAGATAAGCACGTTTTCTGAAATGCCGCTCTCCCGTCACTCTGGTTAATGTGTTATGAAAAAAAAGGCTGTTGGGGGCTAGGGAGTATCGAGTTGATCATTATACATGAAGAAATAAGCAATTTCATCGTTTGGTTTATGTTTTACACGCGTTTTAAATTTTATTGCCGAAATCGCTTTTTCTCGCCGAGATAAGCACGTTTTCTGAAATGCCGCTCTCCCGTCACTCTGGTTAAAGTGTTATGAAAAAAAAGGCTGTTGGGGGCTAGGGAGTATCGAGTTGATCATTATACATGAAGAAATAAGCAATTTCATCTTTTGGTTTATGTTTTACACGCGTTTTAAATTTTATTGCCGAAATCGCTTTTTCTCGCCGAGATAAGCACGTTTTCTGAAATGCCGCTCTCCCGTCACTCTGGTTAAAGTGTTATGAAAAAAAAGGCTGTTGGGGGCTAGGGAGTATCGAGTTGATCATTATACATGAAGAAATAACCAATTTCATCGTTTGGTTTATGTTTTACACGCGTTTTAAATTTTATTGCCGAAATCGCTTTTTCTCGCCGAGATAAGCACGTTTTCTGAAATGCCGCTCTCCCGTCACTCTGGTTAAAGTGTTATGAAAAAAAAGGCTGTTGGGGGCTAGGGAGTATCGAGTTGATCATTATACATGAAGAAATAACCAATTTCATCGTTTGGTTTATGTTTTACACGCGTTTTAAATTTTATTGCCGAAATCGCTTTTTCTCGCCGAGATAAGCACGTTTTCTGAAATGCCGCTCTCCCGTCACTCTGGTTAAAGTGTTATGAAAAAAAAGGCTGTTGGGGGCTAGGGAGTATCGAGTTGATCATTATACATGAAGAAATAACCAATTTCATCGTTTGGTTTATGTTTTACACGCGTTTTAAATTTTATTGCCGAAATCGCTTTTTCTCGCCGAGATAAGCACGTTTTCTGAAATGCCGCTCTCCCGTCACTCTGGTTAAAGTGTTATGAAAAAAAAGGCTGTTGGGGGCTAGGGAGTATCGAGTTGATCATTATACATGAAGAAATAACCAATTTCATCGTTTGGTTTATGTTTTACACGCGTTTTAAATTTTATTGCCGAAATCGCTTTTTCTCGCCGAGATAAGCACGTTTTCTGAAATGCCGCTCTCCCGTCACTCTGGTTAAAGTGTTATGAAAAAAAAGGCTGTTGGGGGCTAGGGAGTATCGAGTTGATCATTATACATGAAGAAATAACCAATTTCATCGTTTGGTTTATGTTTTACACGCGTTTTAAATTTTATTGCCGAAATCGCTATTTCTCGCCGAGATAAGCACGTTTTCTGAAATGCCGCTCTCCCGTCACTCTGGTTAAAGTGTTATGAAAAAAAAGGCTGTTGGGGGCTAGGGAGTATCGAGTTGATCATTATACATGAAGAAATAACCAATTTCATCGTTTGGTTTATGTTTTACACGCGTTTTAAATTTTATTGCCGAAATCGCTTTTTCTCGCCGAGATAAGCACGTTTTCTGAAATGCCGCTCTCCCGTCACTCTGGTTAAAGTGTTATGAAAAAAAAGGCTGTTGGGGGCTAGGGCGTATCGAGTTGATCATTATACATGAAGAAATAACCAATTTCATCGTTTGGTTTATGTTTTACACGCGTTTTAAATTTTATTGCCGAAATCGCTTTTTCTCGCCGAGATAAGCACGTTTTCTGAAATGCCGCTCTCCCGTCACTCTGGTTAAAGTGTTATGAAAAAAAAGGCTGTTGGGGGCTAGGGAGTATCGAGTTGATCATTATACATGAAGAAATAACCAATTTCATCGTTTGGTTTATGTTTTACACGCGTTTTAAATTTTATTGCCGAAATCGCTTTTTCTCGCCGAGATAAGCACGTTTTCTGAAATGCCGCTCTCCCGTCACTCTGGTTAAAGTGTTATGAAAAAAAAGGCTGTTGGGGGCTAGGGAGTATCGAGTTGATCATTATACATGAAGAAATAACCAATTTCATCGTTTGGTTTATGTTTTACACGCGTTTTAAATTTTATTGCCGAAATCGCTTTTTCTCGCCGAGATAAGCACGTTTTCTGAAATGCCGCTCTCCCGTCACTCTGGTTAAAGTGTTATGAAAAAAAAGGCTGTTGGGGGCTAGGGAGTATCGAGTTGATCATTATACATGAAGAAATAACCAATTTCATCGTTTGGTTTATGTTTTACACGCGTTTTAAATTTTATTGCCGAAATCGCTTTTTCTCGCCGAGATAAGCACGTTTTCTGAAATGCCGCTCTCCCGTCACTCTGGTTAAAGTGTTATGAAAAAAAAGGCTGTTGGGGGCTAGGGAGTATCGAGTTGATCATTATACATGAAGAAATAACCAATTTCATCGTTTGGTTTATGTTTTACACGCGTTTTAAATTTTATTGCCGAAATCGCTTTTTCTCGCCGAGATAAGCACGTTTTCTGAAATGCCGCTCTCCCGTCACTCTGGTTAAAGTGTTATGAAAAAAAAGGCTGTTGGGGGCTAGGGAGTATCGAGTTGATCATTATACATGAAGAAATAACCAATTTCATCGTTTGGTTTATGTTTTACACGCGTTTTAAATTTTATTGCCGAAATCGCTTTTTCTCGCCGAGATAAGCACGTTTTCTGAAATGCCGCTCTCCCGTCACTCTGGTTAAAGTGTTATGAAAAAAAAGGCTGTTGGGGGCTAGGGAGTATCGAGTTGATCATTATACATGAAGAAATAACCAATTTCATCGTTTGGTTTATGTTTTACACGCGTTTTAAATTTTATTGCCGAAATCGCTTTTTCTCGCCGAGATAAGCACGTTTTCTGAAATGCCGCTCTCCCGTCACTCTGGTTAAAGTGTTATGAAAAAAAAGGCTGTTGGGGGCTAGGGAGTATCGAGTTGAAAATTATACATGAAGAAATAACCAATTTCATCGTTTGGTTTATGTTTTACACGCGTTTTAAATTTTATTGCCGAAATCGCTTTTTCTCGCCGAGATAAGCACGTTTTCTGAAATGCCGCTCTCCCGTCACTCTGGTTAAAGTGTTATGAAAAAAAAGGCTGTTGGGGGCTAGGGAGTATCGAGTTGATCATTATACATGAAGAAATAAGCAATTTCATCGTTTGGTTTATGTTTTACACGCGTTTTAAATTTTATTGCCGAAATCGCTTTTTCTCGCCGAGATAAGCACGTTTTCTGAAATGCCGCTCTCCCGTCACTCTGGTTAAAGTGTTATGAAAAAAAAGGCTGTTGGGGGCTAGGGAGTATCGAGTTGATCATTATACATGAAGAAATAACCAATTTCATCGTTTGGTTTATGTTTTACACGCGTTTTAAATTTTATTGCCGAAATCGCTTTTTCTCGCCGAGATAAGCACGTTTTCTGAAATGCCGCTCTCCCGTCACTCTGGTTAAAGTGTTATGAAAAAAAAGGCTGTTGGGGGCTAGGGAGTATCGAGTTGATCATTATACATGAAGAAATAACCAATTTCATCGTTTGGTTTATGTTTTACACGCGTTTTAAATTTTATTGCCGAAATCGCTTTTTCTCGCCGAGATAAGCACGTTTTCTGAAATGCCGCTCTCCCGTCACTCTGGTTAAAGTGTTATGAAAAAAAAGGCTGTTGGGGGCTAGGGAGTATCGAGTTGATCATTATACATGAAGAAATAACCAATTTCATCGTTTGGTTTATGTTTTACACGCGTTTTAAATTTTATTGCCGAAATCGCTTTTTCTCGCCGAGATAAGCACGTTTTCTGAAATGCCGCTCTCCCGTCACTCTGGTTAAAGTGTTATGAAAAAAAAGGCTGTTGGGGGCTAGGGAGTATCGAGTTGATCATTATACATGAAGAAATAACCAATTTCATCGTTTGGTTTATGTTTTACACGCGTTTTAAATTTTATTGCCGAAATTGCTTTTTCTCGCCGAGATAAGCACGTTTTCTGAAATGCCGCTCTCCCGTCACTCTGGTTAAAGTGTTATGAAAAAAAAGGCTGTTGGGGGCTAGGGAGTATCGAGTTGATCATTATACATGAAGAAATAACCAATTTCCTCGTTTGGTTTATGTTTTACACGCGTTTTAAATTTTATTGCCGAAATCGCTTTTTCTCGCCGAGATAAGCACGTTTTCTGAAATGCCGCTCTCCCGTCACTCTGGTTAAAGTGTTATGAAAAAAAAGGCTGTTGGGGGCTAGGGAGTATCGAGTTGATCATTATACATGAAGAAATAACCAATTTCCTCGTTTGGTTTATGTTTTACACGCGTTTTAAATTTCTTTGCCGAAATCGCTTTTTCTCGCCGAGATAAGCACGTTTTCTGAAATGCCGCTCTCCCGTCACTCTGGTTAAAGTGTTATGAAAAAAAAGTCTGTTGGGGGCTAGGGAGTATCGAGTTGATCATTATACATGAAGAAATAACCAATTTCATCGTTTGGTTTATGTTTTACACGATGCTGAGCTCCAGCTGGAAGTGTAAAAAGAACCGGGCTGGTTAAAAAAAGAACCGGGCGACCCGGTAAAATTGCTTAGCCGGGGCTCTGGAAGCCTAACACGGCGTGATCTTGTCCAAAAAGCCGCTGCTGAGCTCCAGCTGGAAGTGTAAAAAGAACCGGGCTGGTTAAAAAAAAGAACCGGGCGACCCGGTAAAATTGCTTAGCCGGGGCTCTGGAAGCCTAACACGGCGTGATCTTGTCCAAAAAGCCGCTGCTGAGCTCCAGCTGGAAGTGTAAAAAGAACCGGGCTGGTTAAAAAAAAGAACCGGGCGGCCCGGTAAAATTGCTTAGCCGGGGCTCTGGAAGCCTAACCCGGCGTGATACTGTGCAAAAAGCCGCTGCTGAGCTCCAGCTGGAAGTGTAAAAAAAACCGGGCTGGTTAAAAAAAAGAACCGGGCGACCCTGTAAAATTGCTTAGCCGGGGCTCTGGAAGCCTAACACGGCGTGATCTTGTCCAAAAACCCGCTGCTGAGCTCCAGCTGGAAGTGTAAAAAGAACCGGGCTGGTTAAAAAAAAGAACCGGGCGGGCCGGTAAAATTGCTTAGCCGGGGCTCTGGAAGCCTAACACGGCGTGATCTTGTCCAAAAAGCCGCTCGTGAGCTCCAGCTGGAAGTGTAAAAAGAACCGGGCTGGTTCAAAAAAAGAACCGGGCGGCCCGGTAGAATTTCTTAGCCGAGGTCCTGGAAGCCTAACCCGGCGTGATCTTGCGCAAAAAGCCGCTGCTGAGCTCCAGCTGGAAGTGTAAAAAGAACCGGGCTGGTTCAAAAAAAGAACCGGGCGGCCCGGTAAAATTGCTTAGCCGGGGTCCTGGAAGCCTAACGCGGCGTGATCTTGCCCGAAAGTCGGCCTCTATACTTCCATATTAGGTACCAGGCGCTCAGAGCCAACTTGGCAAAAATTTTCTAAGTGCCCACGGCTCTGCGGGGATTGTGCGTCCGACCCGCGCCGGTTCTCCAGCCGGCCTAAAATAACGCAAAACCAGCCTCTCCCCCTGGAGCTCACAGCCAAAGGCGAAACTTTTCTAAGTGCCTACGGCTCTGCGGGCTTTTGAGTCCGCCCCGCGCCGGTTCGTCGGTCGGCCTCAAAAAGCGAAAAATCAGCCTCTCTCCCTGGAGCTCGACTCGAGTTGATCATTATACATGAAGAAATAACCAATTTCATCGTTTGGTTTATGTTTTACACGCGTTTTAAATTTTATTGCCGAAATCGCTTTTTCTCGCCGAGATAAGCACGTTTTCTGAAATGCCGCTCTCCCGTCACTCTGGTTAAAGTGTTATGAAAAAAAAGGCTGTTGGGGGCTAGGGAGTATCGAGTTGATCATTATACATGAAGAAATAACCAATTTCATCGTTTGGTTTATGTTTTACACGCGTTTTAAATTTTATTGCCGAAATCTCTTTTTCTCGCCGAGATAAGCACGTTTTCTGAAATGCCGCTCTCCCGTCACTCTGGTTAAAGTGTTATGAAAAAAAAGGCTGTTGGGGGCTAGGGAGTATCGAGTTAATCATTATACATGAAGAAATAACCAATTTCATCGTTTGATTTATGTTTTACACCCGTTTTAAATTTTATTGCCGAAATCGCTTTTTCTCGCCGAGATAAGCACGTTTTCTGAAATGCCGCTCTCCCGTCACTCTGGTTAAAGTGTTATGAAAAAAAAGTCTGTTGGGGGCTAGGGAGTATCGAGTTGATCATTATACATGAAGAAATAACCAATTTCATCGTTTGGTTTATGTTTTACACGATGCTGAGCTCCAGCTGGAAGTGTAAAAAGAACCGGGCTGGTTAAAAAAAGAACCGGGCGACCCGGTAAAATTGCTTAGCCGGGGCTCTGGAAGCCTAACACGGCGTGATCTTGTCCAAAAAGCCGCTGCTGAGCTCCAGCTGGAAGTGTAAAAAGAACCGGGCTGGTTAAAAAAAAGAACCGGGCGGCCCGGTAAAATTGCTTAGCCGGGGCTCTGGAAGCCTAACCCGGCGTGATACTGTGCAAAAAGCCGCTGCTGAGCTCCAGCTGGAAGTGTAAAAAAAACCGGGCTGGTTAAAAAAAAGAACCGGGCGACCCTGTAAAATTGCTTAGCCGGGGCTCTGGAAGCCTAACACGGCGTGATCTTGTCCAAAAACCCGCTGCTGAGCTCCAGCTGGAAGTGTAAAAAGAACCGGGCTGGTTAAAAAAAAGAACCGGGCGGGCCGGTAAAATTGCTTAGCCGGGGCTCTGGAAGCCTAACACGGCGTGATCTTGTCCAAAAAGCCGCTCTTGAGCTCCAGCTGGAAGTGTAAAAAGAACCGGGCTGGTTCAAAAAAAGAACCGGGCGGCCCGGTAGAATTTCTTAGCCGAGGTCCTGGAAGCCTAACCCGGCGTGATCTTGCGCAAAAAGCCGCTGCTGAGCTCCAGCTGGAAGTGTAAAAAGAACCGGGCTGGTTCAAAAAAAGAACCGGGCGGCCCGGTAAAATTGCTTAGCCGGGGTCCTGGAAGCCTAACGCGGCGTGATCTTGCCCGAAAGTCGGCCTCTATACTTCCATATTAGGTACCAGGCGCTCAGAGCCAACTTGGCAAAAATTTTCTAAGTGCCCACGGCTCTGCGGGGATTGTGCGTCCGACCCGCGCCGGTTCTCCAGCCGGCCTAAAATAACGCAAAACCAGCCTCTCCCCCTGGAGCTCACAGCCAAAGGCGAAACTTTTCTAAGTGCCTACGGCTCTGCGGGCTTTTGAGTCCGCCCCGCGCCGGTTCGTCGGTCGGCCTCAAAAAGCGAAAAATCAGCCTCTCTCCCTGGAGCTCGACTCGAGTTGATCATTATACATGAAGAAATAACCAATTTCATCGTTTGGTTTATGTTTTACACGCGTTTTAAATTTTATTGCCGAAATCGCTTTTTCTCGCCGAGATAAGCACGTTTTCTGAAATGCCGCTCTCCCGTCACTCTGGTTAAAGTGTTATGAAAAAAAAGGCTGTTGGGGGCTAGGGAGTATCGAGTTGATCATTATACATGAAGAAATAACCAATTTCATCGTTTGGTTTATGTTTTACACGCGTTTTAAATTTTATTGCCGAAATCGCTTTTTCTCGCCGAGATAAGCACGTTTTCTGAAATGCCGCTCTCCCGTCACTCTGGTTAAAGTGTTATGAAAAAAAAGGCTGTTGGGGGCTAGGGAGTATCGAGTTGATCATTATACATGAAGAAATAACCAATTTCATCGTTTGGTTTATGTTTTACACGCGTTTTAAATTTTATTGCCGAAATCGCTTTTTCTCGCCGAGATAAGCACGTTTTCTGAAATGCCGCTCTCCCGTCACTCTGGTTAAAGTGTTATGAAAAAAAAGGCTGTTGGGGGCTAGGGAGTATCGAGTTGATCATTATACATGAAGAAATAACCAATTTCATCGTTTGGTTTATGTTTTACACGCGTTTTAAATTTTATTGCCGAAATCGCTTTTTCTCGCCGAGATAAGCACGTTTTCTGAAATGCCGCTCTCCCGTCACTCTGGTTAAAGTGTTATGAAAAAAAAGGCTGTTGGGGGCTAGGGAGTATCGAGTTGATCATTATACATGAAGAAATAACCAATTTCATCGTTTGGTTTATGTTTTACACGCGTTTTAAATTTTATTGCCGAAATCGCTTTTTCTCGCCGAGATAAGCACGTTTTCTGAAATGCCGCTCTCCCGTCACTCTGGTTAAAGTGTTATGAAAAAAAAGGCTGTTGGGGGCTAGGGAGTATCGAGTTGATCATTATACATGAAGAAATAACCAATTTCATCGTTTGGTTTATGTTTTACACGCGTTTTAAATTTTATTGCCGAAATCGCTTTTTCTCGCCGAGATAAGCACGTTTTCTGAAATGCCGCTCTCCCGTCACTCTGGTTAAAGTGTTATGAAAAAAAAGGCTGTTGGGGGCTAGGGAGTATCGAGTTGATCATTATACATTAAAAAATAACCAATTTCATCGTTTGGTTTATGTTTTACACGCGTTTTAAATTTTATTGCCGAAATCGCTTTTTCTCGCCGAGATAAGCACGTTTTCTGAAATGCCGCTCTCCCGTCACTCTGGTTAAAGTGTTATGAAAAAAAAGGCTGTTGGGGGCTAGGGAGTATCGAGTTGATCATTATACATGAAGAAATAACCAATTTCATCGTTTGGTTTATGTTTTACACGCGTTTTAAATTTTATTGCCGAAATCGCTTTTTCTCGCCGAGATAAGCACGTTTTCTGAAATGCCGCTCTCCCGTCACTCTGGTTAAAGTGTTATGAAAAAAAAGGCTGTTGGGGGCTAGGGAGTATCGAGTTGATCATTATACATGAAGAAATAACCAATTTCATCGTTTGGTTTATGTTTTACACGCGTTTTAAATTTTATTGCCGAAATCGTTTTTTCTCGCCGAGATAAGCACGTTTTCTGAAATGCCGCTCTCCCGTCACTCTGGTTAAAGTGTTATGAAAAAAAAGGCTGTTGGGGGCTAGGGAGTATCGAGTTGATCATTATACATGAAGAAATAACCAATTTCATCGTTTGGTTTATGTTTTACACGCGTTTTAAATTTTATTGCCGAAATCGCTTTTTCTCGCCGAGATAAGCACGTTTTCTGAAATGCCGCTCTCCCGTCACTCTGGTTAAAGTGTTATGAAAAAAAAGGCTGTTGGGGGCTAGGGAGTATCGAGTTGATCATTATACATGAAGAAATAACCAATTTCATCGTTTGGTTTATGTTTTACACGCGTTTTAAATTTTATTGCCGAAATCGCTTTTTCTCGCCGAGATAAGCACGTTTTCTGAAATGCCGCTCTCCCGTCACTCTGGTTAAAGTGTTATGAAAAAAAAGGCTGTTGGGGGCTAGGGAGTATCGAGTTGATCATTATACATGAAGAAATAACCAATTTCATCGTTTGGTTTATGTTTTACACGCGCTTTAAATTTTATTGCCGAAATCGCTTTTTCTCGCCGAGATAAGCACGTTTTCTGAAATGCCGCTCTCCCGTCACTCTGGTTAAAGTGTTATGAAAAAAAAGGCTGTTGGGGGCTAGGGAGTATCGAGTTGATCATTATACATGAAGAAATAACCAATTTCATCGTTTGGTTTATGTTTTACACGCGTTTTAAATTTTATTGCCGAAATCGCTTTTTCTCGCCGAGATAAGCACGTTTTCTGAAATGCCGCTCTCCCGTCACTCTGGTTAAAGTGTTATGAAAAAAAAGGCTGTTGGGGGCTAGGGAGTATCGAGTTGATCATTATACATGAAGAAATAACCAATTTCATCGTTTGGTTTATGTTTTACACGCGTTTTAAATTTTATTGCCGAAATCGCTTTTTCTCGCCGAGATAAGCACGTTTTCTGAAATGCCACTCTCCCGTCACTCTGGTTAAAGTGTTATGAAAAAAAAGGCTGTTGGGGGCTAGGGAGTATCGAGTTGATCATTATACATGAAGAAATAACCAATTTCATCGTTTGGTTTATGTTTTACACGCGTTTTAAATTTTATTGCCGAAATCGCTTTTTCTCGCCGAGATAAGCACGTTTTCTGAAATGCCGCTCTCCCGTCACTCTGGTTAAAGTGTTATGAAAAAAAAGGCTGTTGGGGGCTAGGGAGTATCGAGTTGATCATTATACATGAAGAAATAACCAATTTCATCGTTTGGTTTATGTTTTACACGCGTTTTAAATTTTATTGCCGAAATCGCTTTTTCTCGCCGAGATAAGCACGTTTTCTGAAATGCCGCTCTCCCGTCACTCTGGTTAAAGTGTTATGAAAAAAAAGGCTGTTGGGGGCTAGGGAGTATCGAGTTGATCATTATACATGAAGAAATAACCAATTTCATCGTTTGGTTTATGTTTTACACGCGTTTTAAATTTTATTGCCGAAATCGCTTTTTCTCGCCGAGATAAGCACGTTTTCTGAAATGCCGCTCTCCCGTCACTCTGGTTAAAGTGTTATGAAAAAAAAGGCTGTTGGGGGCTAGGGAGTATCGAGTTGATCATTATACATGAAGAAATAACCAATTTCATCGTTTGGTTTATGTTTTACA
Organism: Syngnathus leptorhynchus; assembly: GCF_054491065.1. NCBI lineage: Eukaryota > Metazoa > Chordata > Actinopteri > Syngnathiformes > Syngnathidae > Syngnathus > Syngnathus leptorhynchus. The sequence continues at coordinate 64,682 of NW_028232145.1, read as the reverse complement.
CGCGTTTTAAATTTTATTGCCGAAATCGCTTTTTCTCGCCGAGATAAGCACGTTTTCTGAAATGCCGCTCTCCCGTCACTCTGGTTAAAGTGTTATGAAAAAAAAGGCTTTTGGGGGCTAGGGAGTATCGAGTTGATCATTATACATGAAGAAATAACCAATTTCATCGTTTGGTTTATGTTTTACACGCGTTTTAAATTTTATTGCCGAAATCGCTTTTTCTCGCCGAGATAAGCACGTTTTCTGAAATGCCGCTCTCCCGTCACTCTGGTTAAAGTGTTATGAAAAAAAAGGCTGTTGGGGGCTAGGGAGTATCGAGTTGATCATTATACATGAAGAAATAACCAATTTCATCGTTTGGTTTATGTTTTACACGCGTTTTAAATGTTATTGCCGAAATCGCTTTTTCTCGCCGAGATAAGCACGTTTTCTGAAATGCCGCTCTCCCGTCACTCTGGTTAAAGTGTTATGAAAAAAAAGGCTGTTGGGGGCTAGGGAGTATCGAGTTGATCATTATACATGAAGAAATAACCAATTTCATCGTTTGGTTTATGTTTTACACGCGTTTTAAATTTTATTGCCGAAATCGCTTTTTCTCGCCGAGATAAGCACGTTTTCTGAAATGCCGCTCTCCCGTCACTCTGGTTAAAGTGTTATGAAAAAAAAGGCTGTTGGGGGCTAGGGAGTATCGAGTTGATCATTATACATGAAGAAATAACCAATTTCATCGTTTGGTTTATGTTTTACACGCGTTTTAAATTTTATTGCCGAAATCGCTTTTTCTCGCCGAGATAAGCACGTTTTCTGAAATGCCGCTCTCCCGTCACTCTGGTTAAAGTGTTATGAAAAAAAAGGCTGTTGGGGGCTAGGGAGTATCGAGTTGATCATTATACATGAAGAAATAACCAATTTCATCGTTTGGTTTATGTTTTACACGCGTTTTAAATTTGATTGCCGAAATCGCTTTTTCTCGCCGAGATAAGCACGTTTTCTGAAATGCCGCTCTCCCGTCACTCTGGTTAAAGTGTTATGAAAAAAAAGGCTGTTGGGGGCTAGGGAGTATCGAGTTGATCATTATACATGAAGAAATAACCAATTTCATCGTTTGGTTTATGTTTTACACGCGTTTTAAATTTTATTGCCGAAATCGCTTTTTCTCGCCGAGATAAGCACGTTTTCTGAAATGCCGCTCTCCCGTCACTCTGGTTAAAGTGTTATGGAAAAAAAGGCTGTTGGGGGCTAGGGAGTATCGAGTTGATCATTATACATGAAGAAATAACCAATTTCATCGTTTGGTTTATGTTTTACACGCGTTTTAAATTTTATTGCCGAAATCGCTTTTTCTCGCCGAGATAAGCACGTTTTCTGAAATGCCGCTCTCCCGTCACTCTGGTTAAAGTGTTATGAAAAAAAAGGCTGTTGGGGGCTAGGGAGTATCGAGTTGATCATTATACATGAAGAAATAACCAATTTCATCGTTTGGTTTATGTTTTACACGATGCTGAGCTCCAGCTGGAAGTGTAAAAAGAACCGGGCTGGTTAAAAAAAGAACCGGGCGACCCGGTAAAATTGCTTAGCCGGGGCTCTGGAAGCCTAACACGGCGTGATCTTGTCCAAAAAGCCGCTGCTGAGCTCCAGCTGGAAGTGTAAAAAGAACCGGGCTGGTTAAAAAAAAGAACCGGGCGGCCCGGTAAAATTGCTTAGCCGGGGCTCTGGAAGCCTAACCCGGCGTGATACTGTGCAAAAAGCCGCTGCTGAGCTCCAGCTGGAAGTGTAAAAAAAACCGGGCTGGTTAAAAAAAAGAACCGGGCGACCCTGTAAAATTGCTTAGCCGGGGCTCTGGAAGCCTAACACGGCGTGATCTTGTCCAAAAACCCGCTGCTGAGCTCCAGCTGGAAGTGTAAAAAGAACCGGGCTGGTTAAAAAAAAGAACCGGGCGGGCCGGTAAAATTGCTTAGCCGGGGCTCTGGAAGCCTAACACGGCGTGATCTTGTCCAAAAAGCCGCTCTTGAGCTCCAGCTGGAAGTGTAAAAAGAACCGGGCTGGTTCAAAAAAAGAACCGGGCGGCCCGGTAGAATTTCTTAGCCGAGGTCCTGGAAGCCTAACCCGGCGTGATCTTGCGCAAAAAGCCGCTGCTGAGCTCCAGCTGGAAGTGTAAAAAGAACCGGGCTGGTTCAAAAAAAGAACCGGGCGGCCCGGTAAAATTGCTTAGCCGGGGTCCTGGAAGCCTAACGCGGCGTGATCTTGCCCGAAAGTCGGCCTCTATACTTCCATATTAGGTACCAGGAGCTCAGAGCCAACTTGGCAAAAATTTTCTAAGTGCCCACGGCTCTGCGGGGATTGTGCGTCCGACCCGCGCCGGTTCTCCAGCCGGCCTAAAATAACGCAAAACCAGCCTCTCCCCCTGGAGCTCACAGCCAAAGGCGAAACTTTTCTAAGTGCCTACGGCTCTGCGGGCTTTTGAGTCCGCCCCGCGCCGGTTCGTCGGTCGGCCTCAAAAAGCGAAAAATCAGCCTCTCTCCCTGGAGCTCGACTCGAGTTGATCATTATACATGAAGAAATAACCAATTTCATCGTTTGGTTTATGTTTTACACGCGTTTTAAATTTTATTGCCGAAATCGCTTTTTCTCGCCGAGATAAGCACGTTTTCTGAAATGCCGCTCTCCCGTCACTCTGGTTAAAGTGTTATGAAAAAAAAGGCTGTTGGGGGCTAGGGAGTATCGAGTTGATCATTATACATGAAGAAATAACCAATTTCATCGTTTGGTTTATGTTTTACACGCGTTTTAAATTTTATTGCCGAAATCTCTTTTTCTCGCCGAGATAAGCACGTTTTCTGAAATGCCGCTCTCCCGTCACTCTGGTTAAAGTGTTATGAAAAAAAAGGCTGTTGGGGGCTAGGGAGTATCGAGTTAATCATTATACATGAAGAAATAACCAATTTCATCGTTTGATTTATGTTTTACACCCGTTTTAAATTTTATTGCCGAAATCGCTTTTTCTCGCCGAGATAAGCACGTTTTCTGAAATGCCGCTCTCCCGTCACTCTGGTTAAAGTGTTATGAAAAAAAAGTCTGTTGGGGGCTAGGGAGTATCGAGTTGATCATTATACATGAAGAAATAACCAATTTCATCGTTTGGTTTATGTTTTACACGATGCTGAGCTCCAGCTGGAAGTGTAAAAAGAACCGGGCTGGTTAAAAAAAGAACCGGGCGACCCGGTAAAATTGCTTAGCCGGGGCTCTGGAAGCCTAACACGGCGTGATCTTGTCCAAAAAGCCGCTGCTGAGCTCCAGCTGGAAGTGTAAAAAGAACCGGGCTGGTTAAAAAAAAGAACCGGGCGGCCCGGTAAAATTGCTTAGCCGGGGCTCTGGAAGCCTAACCCGGCGTGATACTGTGCAAAAAGCCGCTGCTGAGCTCCAGCTGGAAGTGTAAAAAAAACCGGGCTGGTTAAAAAAAAGAACCGGGCGACCCTGTAAAATTGCTTAGCCGGGGCTCTGGAAGCCTAACACGGCGTGATCTTGTCCAAAAACCCGCTGCTGAGCTCCAGCTGGAAGTGTAAAAAGAACCGGGCTGGTTAAAAAAAAGAACCGGGCGGGCCGGTAAAATTGCTTAGCCGGGGCTCTGGAAGCCTAACACGGCGTGATCTTGTCCAAAAAGCCGCTCTTGAGCTCCAGCTGGAAGTGTAAAAAGAACCGGGCTGGTTCAAAAAAAGAACCGGGCGGCCCGGTAGAATTTCTTAGCCGAGGTCCTGGAAGCCTAACCCGGCGTGATCTTGCGCAAAAAGCCGCTGCTGAGCTCCAGCTGGAAGTGTAAAAAGAACCGGGCTGGTTCAAAAAAAGAACCGGGCGGCCCGGTAAAATTGCTTAGCCGGGGTCCTGGAAGCCTAACGCGGCGTGATCTTGCCCGAAAGTCGGCCTCTATACTTCCATATTAGGTACCAGGCGCTCAGAGCCAACTTGGCAAAAATTTTCTAAGTGCCCACGGCTCTGCGGGGATTGTGCGTCCGACCCGCGCCGGTTCTCCAGCCGGCCTAAAATAACGCAAAACCAGCCTCTCCCCCTGGAGCTCACAGCCAAAGGCGAAACTTTTCTAAGTGCCTACGGCTCTGCGGGCTTTTGAGTCCGCCCCGCGCCGGTTCGTCGGTCGGCCTCAAAAAGCGAAAAATCAGCCTCTCTCCCTGGAGCTCGACTCGAGTTGATCATTATACATGAAGAAATAACCAATTTCATCGTTTGGTTTATGTTTTACACGCGTTTTAAATTTTATTGCCGAAATCGCTTTTTCTCGCCGAGATAAGCACGTTTTCTGAAATGCCGCTCTCCCGTCACTCTGGTTAAAGTGTTATGAAAAAAAAGGCTGTTGGGGGCTAGGGAGTATCGAGTTGATCATTATACATGAAGAAATAACCAATTTCATCGTTTGGTTTATGTTTTACACGCGTTTTAAATTTTATTGCCGAAATCGCTTTTTCTCGCCGAGATAAGCACGTTTTCTGAAATGCCGCTCTCCCGTCACTCTGGTTAAAGTGTTATGAAAAAAAAGGCTGTTGGGGGCTAGGGAGTATCGAGTTGATCATTATACATGAAGAAATAACCAATTTCATCGTTTGGTTTATGTTTTACACGCGTTTTAAATTTTATTGCCGAAATCGCTTTTTCTCGCCGAGATAAGCACGTTTTCTGAAATGCCGCTCTCCCGTCACTCTGGTTAAAGTGTTATGAAAAAAAAGGCTGTTGGGGGCTAGGGAGTATCGAGTTGATCATTATACATGAAGAAATAACCAATTTCATCGTTTGGTTTATGTTTTACACGCGTTTTAAATTTTATTGCCGAAATCGCTTTTTCTCGCCGAGATAAGCACGTTTTCTGAAATGCCGCTCTCCCGTCACTCTGGTTAAAGTGTTATGAAAAAAAAAGGCTGTTGGGGGCTAGGGAGTATCGAGTTGATCATTATACATGAAGAAATAACCAATTTCATCGTTTGGTTTATGTTTTACACGCGTTTTAAATTTTATTGCCGAAATCGCTTTTTCTCGCCGAGATAAGCACGTTTTCTGAAATGCCGCTCTCCCGTCACTCTGGTTAAAGTGTTATGAAAAAAAAGGCTGTTGGGGGCTAGGGAGTATCGAGTTGATCATTATACATGAAGAAATAACCAATTTCATCGTTTGGTTTATGTTTTACACGCGTTTTAAATTTTATTGCCGAAATCGCTTTTTCTCGCCGAGATAAGCACGTTTTCTGAAATGCCGCTCTCCCGTCACTCTGGTTAAAGTGTTATGAAAAAAAAGGCTGTTGGGGGCTAGGGAGTATCGAGTTGATCATTATACATGAAGAAATAACCAATTTCATCGTTTGGTTTATGTTTTACACGCGTTTTAAATTTTATTGCCGAAATCGCTTTTTCTCGCCGAGATAAGCACGTTTTCTGAAATGCCGCTCTCCCGTCACTCTGGTTAAAGTGTTATGAAAAAAAAGGCTGTTGGGGGCTAGGGAGTATCGAGTTGATCATTATACATGAAGAAATAACCAATTTCATCGTTTGGTTTATGTTTTACACGCGTTTTAAATTTTATTGCCGAAATCGCTTTTTCTCGCCGAGATAAGCACGTTTTCTGAAATGCCGCTCTCCCGTCACTCTGGTTAAAGTGTTATGAAAAAAAAGGCTGTTGGGGGCTAGGGAGTATCGAGTTGATCATTATACATGAAGAAATAACCAATTTCATCGTTTGGTTTATGTTTTACACGCGTTTTAAATTTTATTGCCGAAATCGCTTTTTCTCGCCGAGATAAGCACGTTTTCTGAAATGCCGCTCTCCCGTCACTCTGGTTAAAGTGTTATGAAAAAAAAGGCTGTTGGGGGCTAGGGAGTATCGAGTTGATCATTATACATGAAGAAATAACCAATTTCATCGTTTGGTTTATGTTTTACACGCGTTTTAAATTTTATTGCCGAAATCGCTTTTTCTCGCCGAGATAAGCACGTTTTCTGAAATGCCGCTCTCCCGTCACTCTGGTTAAAGTGTTATGAAAAAAAAGGCTGTTGGGGGCTAGGGAGTATCGAGTTGATCATTATACATTAATAAATAACCAATTTCATCGTTTGGTTTATGTTTTACACGCGTTTTAAATTTTATTGCCGAAATCGCTTTTTCTCGCCGAGATAAGCACGTTTTCTGAAATGCCGCTCTCCCGTCACTCTGGTTAAAGTGTTATGAAAAAAAAGGCTGTTGGGGGCTAGGGAGTATCGAGTTGATCATTATACATGAAGAAATAACCAATTTCATCGTTTGGTTTATGTTTTACACGCGTTTTAAATTTTATTGCCGAAATCGCTTTTTCTCGCCGAGATAAGCACGTTTTCTGAAATGCCGCTCTCCCGTCACTCTGGTTAAAGTGTTATGAAAAAAAAGGCTGTTGGGGGCTAGGGAGTATCGAGTTGATCATTATACATGAAGAAATAACCAATTTCATCGTTTGGTTTATGTTTTACACGCGTTTTAAATTTTATTGCCGAAATCGCTTTTTCTCGCCGAGATAAGCACGTTTTCTGAAATGCCGCTCTCCCGTCACTCTGGTTAAAGTGTTATGAAAAAAAAGGCTGTTGGGGGCTAGGGAGTATCGAGTTGATCATTATACATGAAGAAATAACCAATTTCATCGTTTGGTTTATGTTTTACACGCGTTTTAAATTTTATTGCCGAAATCGCTTTTTCTCGCCGAGATAAGCACGTTTTCTGAAATGCCGCTCTCCCGTCACTCTGGTTAAAGTGTTATGAAAAAAAAGGCTGTTGGGGGCTAGGGAGTATCGAGTTGATCATTATACATGAAGAAATAACCAATTTCATCGTTTGGTTTATGTTTTACACGCGTTTTAAATTTTATTGCCGAAATCGCTTTTTCTCGCCGAGATAAGCACGTTTTCTGAAATGCCGCTCTCCCGTCACTCTGGTTAAAGTGTTATGAAAAAAAAGGCTGTTGGGGGCTAGGGAGTATCGAGTTGATCATTATACATGAAGAAATAACCAATTTCATCGTTTGGTTTATGTTTTACACGCGTTTTAAATTTTATTGCCGAAATCGCTTTTTCTCGCCGAGATAAGCACGTTTTCTGAAATGCCGCTCTCCCGTCACTCTGGTTAAAGTGTTATGAAAAAAAAGGCTGTTGGGGGCTAGGGAGTATCGAGTTGATCATTATACATGAAGAAATAACCAATTTCATCGTTTGGTTTATGTTTTACACGCGTTTTAAATTTTATTGCCGAAATCGCTTTTTCTCGCCGAGATAAGCACGTTTTCTGAAATGCCGCTCTCCCGTCACTCTGGTTAAAGTGTTATGAAAAAAAAGGCTGTTGGGGGCTAGGGAGTATCGAGTTGATCATTATACATGAAGAAATAACCAATTTCATCGTTTGGTTTATGTTTTACACGCGTTTTAAATTTTATTGCCGAAATCGCTTTTTCTCGCCGAGATAAGCACGTTTTCTGAAATGCCGCTCTCCCGTCACTCTGGTTAAAGTGTTATGAAAAAAAAGGCTGTTGGGGGCTAGGGAGTATCGAGTTGATCATTATACATGAAGAAATAACCAATTTCATCGTTTGGTTTATGTTTTACACGCGTTTTAAATTTTATTGCCGAAATCGCTTTTTCTCGCCGAGATAAGCACGTTTTCTGAAATGCCGCTCTCCCGTCACTCTGGTTAAAGTGTTATGAAAAAAAAGGCTGTTGGGGGCTAGGGAGTATCGAGTTGATCATTATACATGAAGAAATAACCAATTTCATCGTTTGGTTTATGTTTTACACGCGTTTTAAATTTTATTGCCGAAATCGCTTTTTCTCGCCGAGATAAGCACGTTTTCTGAAATGCCGCTCTCCCGTCACTCTGGTTAAAGTGTTATGAAAAAAAAGGCTGTTGGGGGCTAGGGAGTATCGAGTTGATCATTATACATGAAGAAATAACCAATTTCATCGTTTGGTTTATGTTTTACACGCGTTTTAAATTTTATTGCCGAAATCGCTTTTTCTCGCCGAGATAAGCACGTTTTCTGAAATGCCGCTCTCCCGTCACTCTGGTTAAAGTGTTATGAAAAAAAAGGCTGTTGGGGGCTAGGGAGTATCGAGTTGATCATTATACATGAAGAAATAACCAATTTCATCGTTTGGTTTATGTTTTACACGCGTTTTAAATTTTATTGCCGAAATCGCTTTTTCTCGCCGAGATAAGCACGTTTTCTGAAATGCCGCTCTCCCGTCACTCTGGTTAAAGTGTTATGAAAAAAAAGGCTGTTGGGGGCTAGGGAGTATCGAGTTGATCATTATACATGAAGAAATAACCAATTTCATCGTTTGGTTTATGTTTTACACGCGTTTTAAATTTTATTGCCGAAATCGCTTTTTCTCGCCGAGATAAGCACGTTTTCTGAAATGCCGCTCTCCCGTCACTCTGGTTAAAGTGTTATGAAAAAAAAGGCTGTTGGGGGCTAGGGAGTATCGAGTTGATCATTATACATGAAGAAATAACCAATTTCATCGTTTGGTTTATGTTTTACACGCGTTTTAAATTTTATTGCCGAAATCGCTTTTTCTCGCCGAGATAAGCACGTTTTCTGAAATGCCGCTCTCCCGTCACTCTGGTTAAAGTGTTATGAAAAAAAAGGCTGTTGGGGGCTAGGGAGTATCGAGTTGATCATTATACATGAAGAAATAACCAATTTCATCGTTTGGTTTATGTTTTACACGCGTTTTAAATTTTATTGCCGAAATCGCTTTTTCTCGCCGAGATAAGCACGTTTTCTGAAATGCCGCTCTCCCGTCACTCTGGTTAAAGTGTTATGAAAAAAAAGGCTGTTGGGGGCTAGGGAGTATCGAGTTGATCATTATACATGAAGAAATAACCAATTTCATCGTTTGGTTTATGTTTTACACGCGTTTTAAATTTTATTGCCGAAATCGCTTTTTCTCGCCGAGATAAGCACGTTTTCTGAAATGCCGCTCTCCCGTCACTCTGGTTAAAGTGTTATGAAAAAAAAGGCTGTTGGGGGCTAGGGAGTATCGAGTTGATCATTATACATGAAGAAATAACCAATTTCATCGTTTGGTTTATGTTTTACACGCGTTTTAAATTTTATTGCCGAAATCGCTTTTTCTCGCCGAGATAAGCACGTTTTCTGAAATGCCGCTCTCCCGTCACTCTGGTTAAAGTGTTATGAAAAAAAAGGCTGTTGGGGGCTAGGGAGTATCGAGTTGATCATTATACATGAAGAAATAACCAATTTCATCGTTTGGTTTATGTTTTACACGCGTTTTAAATTTTATTGCCGAAATCGCTTTTTCTCGCCGAGATAAGCACGTTTTCTGAAATGCCGCTCTCCCGTCACTCTGGTTAAAGTGTTATGAAAAAAAAGGCTGTTGGGGGCTAGGGAGTATCGAGTTGATCATTATACATGAAGAAATAACCAATTTCATCGTTTGGTTTATGTTTTACACGCGTTTTAAATTTTATTGCCGAAATCGCTTTTTCTCGCCGAGATAAGCACGTTTTCTGAAATGCCGCTCTCCCGTCACTCTGGTTAAAGTGTTATGAAAAAAAAGGCTGTTGGGGGCTAGGGAGTATCGAGTTGATCATTATACATGAAGAAATAACCAATTTCATCGTTTGGTTTATGTTTTACACGCGTTTTAAATTTTATTGCCGAAATCGCTTTTTCTCGCCGAGATAAGCACGTTTTCTGAAATGCCGCTCTCCCGTCACTCTGGTTAAAGTGTTATGAAAAAAAAGGCTGTTGGGGGCTAGGGAGTATCGAGTTGATCATTATACATGAAGAAATAACCAATTTCATCGTTTGGTTTATGTTTTACACGCGTTTTAAATTTTATTGCCGAAATCGCTTTTTCTCGCCGAGATAAGCACGTTTTCTGAAATGCCGCTCTCCCGTCACTCTGGTTAAAGTGTTATGAAAAAAAAGGCTGTTGGGGGCTAGGGAGTATCGAGTTGATCATTATACATGAAGAAATAACCAATTTCATCGTTTGGTTTATGTTTTACACGCGTTTTAAATTTTATTGCCGAAATCGCTTTTTCTCGCCGAGATAAGCACGTTTTCTGAAATGCCGCTCTCCCGTCACTCTGGTTAAAGTGTTATGAAAAAAAAGGCTGTTGGGGGCTAGGGAGTATCGAGTTGATCATTATACATGAAGAAATAACCAATTTCATCGTTTGGTTTATGTTTTACACGCGTTTTAAATTTTATTGCCGAAATCGCTTTTTCTCGCCGAGATAAGCACGTTTTCTGAAATGCCGCTCTCCCGTCACTCTGGTTAAAGTGTTATGAAAAAAAAGGCTGTTGGGGGCTAGGGAGTATCGAGTTGATCATTATACATGAAGAAATAACCAATTTCATCGTTTGGTTTATGTTTTACACGCGTTTTAAATTTTATTGCCGAAATCGCTTTTTCTCGCCGAGATAAGCACGTTTTCTGAAATGCCGCTCTCCCGTCACTCTGGTTAAAGTGTTATGAAAAAAAAGGCTGTTGGGGGCTAGGGAGTATCGAGTTGATCATTATACATGAAGAAATAACCAATTTCATCGTTTGGTTTATGTTTTACACGCGTTTTAAATTTTATTGCCGAAATCGCTTTTTCTCGCCGAGATAAGCACGTTTTCTGAAATGCCGCTCTCCCGTCACTCTGGTTAAAGTGTTATGAAAAAAAAGGCTGTTGGGGGCTAGGGAGTATCGAGTTGATCATTATACATGAAGAAATAACCAATTTCATCGTTTGGTTTATGTTTTACACGCGTTTTAAATTTTATTGCCGAAATCGCTTTTTCTCGCCGAGATAAGCACGTTTTCTGAAATGCCGCTCTCCCGTCACTCTGGTTAAAGTGTTATGAAAAAAAAGGCTGTTGGGGGCTAGGGAGTATCGAGTTGATCATTATACATGAAGAAATAACCAATTTCATCGTTTGGTTTATGTTTTACACGCGTTTTAAATTTTATTGCCGAAATCGCTTTTTCTCGCCGAGATAAGCACGTTTTCTGAAATGCCGCTCTCCCGTCACTCTGGTTAAAGTGTTATGAAAAAAAAGGCTGTTGGGGGCTAGGGAGTATCGAGTTGATCATTATACATGAAGAAATAACCAATTTCATCGTTTGGTTTATGTTTTACACGCGTTTTAAATTTTATTGCCGAAATCGCTTTTTCTCGCCGAGATAAGCACGTTTTCTGAAATGCCGCTCTCCCGTCACTCTGGTTAAAGTGTTATGAAAAAAAAGGCTGTTGGGGGCTAGGGAGTATCGAGTTGATCATTATACATGAAGAAATAACCAATTTCATCGTTTGGTTTATGTTTTACACGCGTTTTAAATTTTATTGCCGAAATCGCTTTTTCTCGCCGAGATAAGCACGTTTTCTGAAATGCCGCTCTCCCGTCACTCTGGTTAAAGTGTTATGAAAAAAAAGGCTGTTGGGGGCTAGGGAGTATCGAGTTGATCATTATACATGAAGAAATAACCAATTTCATCGTTTGGTTTATGTTTTACACGCGTTTTAAATTTTATTGCCGAAATCGCTTTTTCTCGCCGAGATAAGCACGTTTTCTGAAATGCCGCTCTCCCGTCACTCTGGTTAAAGTGTTATGAAAAAAAAGGCTGTTGGGGGCTAGGGAGTATCGAGTTGATCATTATACATGAAGAAATAACCAATTTCATCGTTTGGTTTATGTTTTACACGCGTTTTAAATTTTATTGCCGAAATCGCTTTTTCTCGCCGAGATAAGCACGTTTTCTGAAATGCCGCTCTCCCGTCACTCTGGTTAAAGTGTTATGAAAAAAAAGGCTGTTGGGGGCTAGGGAGTATCGAGTTGATCATTATACATGAAGAAATAACCAATTTCATCGTTTGGTTTATGTTTTACACGCGTTTTAAATTTTATTGCCGAAATCGCTTTTTCTCGCCGAGATAAGCACGTTTTCTGAAATGCCGCTCTCCCGTCACTCTGGTTAAAGTGTTATGAAAAAAAAGGCTGTTGGGGGCTAGGGAGTATCGAGTTGATCATTATACATGAAGAAATAACCAATTTCATCGTTTGGTTTATGTTTTACACGCGTTTTAAATTTTATTGCCGAAATCGCTTTTTCTCGCCGAGATAAGCACGTTTTCTGAAATGCCGCTCTCCCGTCACTCTGGTTAAAGTGTTATGAAAAAAAAGGCTGTTGGGGGCTAGGGAGTATCGAGTTGATCATTATACATGAAGAAATAACCAATTTCATCGTTTGGTTTATGTTTTACACGCGTTTTAAATTTTATTGCCGAAATCGCTTTTTCTCGCCGAGATAAGCACGTTTTCTGAAATGCCGCTCTCCCGTCACTCTGGTTAAAGTGTTATGAAAAAAAAGGCTGTTGGGGGCTAGGGAGTATCGAGTTGATCATTATACATGAAGAAATAACCAATTTCATCGTTTGGTTTATGTTTTACACGCGTTTTAAATTTTATTGCCGAAATCGCTTTTTCTCGCCGAGATAAGCACGTTTTCTGAAATGCCGCTCTCCCGTCACTCTGGTTAAAGTGTTATGAAAAAAAAGGCTGTTGGGGGCTAGGGAGTATCGAGTTGATCATTATACATGAAGAAATAACCAATTTCATCGTTTGGTTTATGTTTTACACGCGTTTTAAATTTTATTGCCGAAATCGCTTTTTCTCGCCGAGATAAGCACGTTTTCTGAAATGCCGCTCTCCCGTCACTCTGGTTAAAGTGTTATGAAAAAAAAGGCTGTTGGGGGCTAGGGAGTATCGAGTTGATCATTATACATGAAGAAATAACCAATTTCATCGTTTGGTTTATGTTTTACACGCGTTTTAAATTTTATTGCCGAAATCGCTTTTTCTCGCCGAGATAAGCACGTTTTCTGAAATGCCGCTCTCCCGTCACTCTGGTTAAAGTGTTATGAAAAAAAAGGCTGTTGGGGGCTAGGGAGTATCGAGTTGATCATTATACATGAAGAAATAACCAATTTCATCGTTTGGTTTATGTTTTACACGCGTTTTAAATTTTATTGCCGAAATCGCTTTTTCTCGCCGAGATAAGCACGTTTTCTGAAATGCCGCTCTCCCGTCACTCTGGTTAAAGTGTTATGAAAAAAAAGGCTGTTGGGGGCTAGGGAGTATCGAGTTGATCATTATACATGAAGAAATAACCAATTTCATCGTTTGGTTTATGTTTTACACGCGTTTTAAATTTTATTGCCGAAATCGCTTTTTCTCGCCGAGATAAGCACGTTTTCTGAAATGCCGCTCTCCCGTCACTCTGGTTAAAGTGTTATGAAAAAAAAGGCTGTTGGGGGCTAGGGAGTATCGAGTTGATCATTATACATGAAGAAATAACCAATTTCATCGTTTGGTTTATGTTTTACACGCGTTTTAAATTTTATTGCCGAAATCGCTTTTTCTCGCCGAGATAAGCACGTTTTCTGAAATGCCGCTCTCCCGTCACTCTGGTTAAAGTGTTATGAAAAAAAAGGCTGTTGGGGGCTAGGGAGTATCGAGTTGATCATTATACATGAAGAAATAACCAATTTCATCGTTTGGTTTATGTTTTACACGCGCGTTTTAAATTTTATTGCCGAAATCGCTTTTTCTCGCCGAGATAAGCACGTTTTCTGAAATGCCGCTCTCCCGTCACTCTGGTTAAAGTGTTATGAAAAAAAAGGCTGTTGGGGGCTAGGGAGTATCGAGTTGATCATTATACATGAAGAAATAACCAATTTCATCGTTTGGTTTATGTTTTACACGCGTTTTAAATTTTATTGCCGAAATCGCTTTTTCTCGCCGAGATAAGCACGTTTTCTGAAATGCCGCTCTCCCGTCACTCTGGTTAAAGTGTTATGAAAAAAAAGGCTGTTGGGGGCTAGGGAGTATCGAGTTGATCATTATACATGAAGAAATAACCAATTTCATCGTTTGGTTTATGTTTTACACGCGTTTTAAATTTTATTGCCGAAATCGCTTTTTCTCGCCGAGATAAGCACGTTTTCTGAAATGCCGCTCTCCCGTCACTCTGGTTAAAGTGTTATGAAAAAAAAGGCTGTTGGGGGCTAGGGAGTATCGAGTTGATCATTATACATGAAGAAATAACCAATTTCATCGTTTGGTTTATGTTTTACACGCGTTTTAAATTTTATTGCCGAAATCGCTTTTTCTCGCCGAGATAAGCACGTTTTCTGAAATGCCGCTCTCCCGTCACTCTGGTTAAAGTGTTATGAAAAAAAAGGCTGTTGGGGGCTAGGGAGTATCGAGTTGATCATTATACATGAAGAAATAACCAATTTCATCGTTTGGTTTATGTTTTACACGCGTTTTAAATTTTATTGCCGAAATCGCTTTTTCTCGCCGAGATAAGCACGTTTTCTGAAATGCCGCTCTCCCGTCACTCTGGTTAAAGTGTTATGAAAAAAAAGGCTGTTGGGGGCTAGGGAGTATCGAGTTGATCATTATACATGAAGAAATAACCAATTTCATCGTTTGGTTTATGTTTTACACGCGTTTTAAATTTTATTGCCGAAATCGCTTTTTCTCGCCGAGATAAGCACGTTTTCTGAAATGCCGCTCTCCCGTCACTCTGGTTAAAGTGTTATGAAAAAAAAGGCTGTTGGGGGCTAGGGAGTATCGAGTTGATCATTATACATGAAGAAATAACCAATTTCATCGTTTGGTTTATGTTTTACACGCGTTTTAAATTTTATTGCCGAAATCGCTTTTTCTCGCCGAGATAAGCACGTTTTCTGAAATGCCGCTCTCCCGTCACTCTGGTTAAAGTGTTATGAAAAAAAAGGCTGTTGGGGGCTAGGGAGTATCGAGTTGATCATTATACATGAAGAAATAACCAATTTCATCGTTTGGTTTATGTTTTACACGCGTTTTAAATTTTATTGCCGAAATCGCTTTTTCTCGCCGAGATAAGCACGTTTTCTGAAATGCCGCTCTCCCGTCACTCTGGTTAAAGTGTTATGAAAAAAAAGGCTGTTGGGGGCTAGGGAGTATCGAGTTGATCATTATACATGAAGAAATAACCAATTTCATCGTTTGGTTTATGTTTTACACGCGTTTTAAATTTTATTGCCGAAATCGCTTTTTCTCGCCGAGATAAGCACGTTTTCTGAAATGCCGCTCTCCCGTCACTCTGGTTAAAGTGTTATGAAAAAAAAGGCTGTTGGGGGCTAGGGAGTATCGAGTTGATCATTATACATGAAGAAATAACCAATTTCATCGTTTGGTTTATGTTTTACACGCGTTTTAAATTTTATTGCCGAAATCGCTTTTTCTCGCCGAGATAAGCACGTTTTCTGAAATGCCGCTCTCCCGTCACTCTGGTTAAAGTGTTATGAAAAAAAAGGCTGTTGGGGGCTAGGGAGTATCGAGTTGATCATTATACATGAAGAAATAACCAATTTCATCGTTTGGTTTATGTTTTACACGCGTTTTAAATTTTATTGCCGAAATCGCTTTTTCTCGCCGAGATAAGCACGTTTTCTGAAATGCCGCTCTCCCGTCACTCTGGTTAAAGTGTTATGAAAAAAAAGGCTGTTGGGGGCTAGGGAGTATCGAGTTGATCATTATACATGAAGAAATAACCAATTTCATCGTTTGGTTTATGTTTTACACGCGTTTTAAATTTTATTGCCGAAATCGCTTTTTCTCGCCGAGATAAGCACGTTTTCTGAAATGCCGCTCTCCCGTCACTCTGGTTAAAGTGTTATGAAAAAAAAGGCTGTTGGGGGCTAGGGAGTATCGAGTTGATCATTATACATGAAGAAATAACCAATTTCATCGTTTGGTTTATGTTTTACACGCGTTTTAAATTTTATTGCCGAAATCGCTTTTTCTCGCCGAGATAAGCACGTTTTCTGAAATGCCGCTCTCCCGTCACTCTGGTTAAAGTGTTATGAAAAAAAAGGCTGTTGGGGGCTAGGGAGTATCGAGTTGATCATTATACATGAAGAAATAACCAATTTCATCGTTTGGTTTATGTTTTACACGCGTTTTAAATTTTATTGCCGAAATCGCTTTTTCTCGCCGAGATAAGCACGTTTTCTGAAATGCCGCTCTCCCGTCACTCTGGTTAAAGTGTTATGAAAAAAAAGGCTGTTGGGGGCTAGGGAGTATCGAGTTGATCATTATACATGAAGAAATAACCAATTTCATCGTTTGGTTTATGTTTTACACGCGTTTTAAATTTTATTGCCGAAATCGCTTTTTCTCGCCGAGATAAGCACGTTTTCTGAAATGCCGCTCTCCCGTCACTCTGGTTAAAGTGTTATGAAAAAAAAGGCTGTTGGGGGCTAGGGAGTATCGAGTTGATCATTATACATGAAGAAATAACCAATTTCATCGTTTGGTTTATGTTTTACACGCGTTTTAAATTTTATTGCCGAAATCGCTTTTTCTCGCCGAGATAAGCACGTTTTCTGAAATGCCGCTCTCCCGTCACTCTGGTTAAAGTGTTATGAAAAAAAAGGCTGTTGGGGGCTAGGGAGTATCGAGTTGATCATTATACATGAAGAAATAACCAATTTCATCGTTTGGTTTATGTTTTACACGCGTTTTAAATTTTATTGCCGAAATCGCTTTTTCTCGCCGAGATAAGCACGTTTTCTGAAATGCCGCTCTCCCGTCACTCTGGTTAAAGTGTTATGAAAAAAAAGGCTGTTGGGGGCTAGGGAGTATCGAGTTGATCATTATACATGAAGAAATAACCAATTTCATCGTTTGGTTTATGTTTTACACGCGTTTTAAATTTTATTGCCGAAATCGCTTTTTCTCGCCGAGATAAGCACGTTTTCTGAAATGCCGCTCTCCCGTCACTCTGGTTAAAGTGTTATGAAAAAAAAGGCTGTTGGGGGCTAGGGAGTATCGAGTTGATCATTATACATGAAGAAATAACCAATTTCATCGTTTGGTTTATGTTTTACACGCGTTTTAAATTTTATTGCCGAAATCGCTTTTTCTCGCCGAGATAAGCACGTTTTCTGAAATGCCGCTCTCCCGTCACTCTGGTTAAAGTGTTATGAAAAAAAAGGCTGTTGGGGGCTAGGGAGTATCGAGTTGATCATTATACATGAAGAAATAACCAATTTCATCGTTTGGTTTATGTTTTACACGCGTTTTAAATTTTATTGCCGAAATCGCTTTTTCTCGCCGAGATAAGCACGTTTTCTGAAATGCCGCTCTCCCGTCACTCTGGTTAAAGTGTTATGAAAAAAAAGGCTGTTGGGGGCTAGGGAGTATCGAGTTGATCATTATACATGAAGAAATAACCAATTTCATCGTTTGGTTTATGTTTTACACGCGTTTTAAATTTTATTGCCGAAATCGCTTTTTCTCGCCGAGATAAGCACGTTTTCTGAAATGCCGCTCTCCCGTCACTCTGGTTAAAGTGTTATGAAAAAAAAGGCTGTTGGGGGCTAGGGAGTATCGAGTTGATCATTATACATGAAGAAATAACCAATTTCATCGTTTGGTTTATGTTTTACACGCGTTTTAAATTTTATTGCCGAAATCGCTTTTTCTCGCCGAGATAAGCACGTTTTCTGAAATGCCGCTCTCCCGTCACTCTGGTTAAAGTGTTATGAAAAAAAAGGCTGTTGGGGGCTAGGGAGTATCGAGTTGATCATTATACATGAAGAAATAACCAATTTCATCGTTTGGTTTATGTTTTACACGCGTTTTAAATTTTATTGCCGAAATCGCTTTTTCTCGCCGAGATAAGCACGTTTTCTGAAATGCCGCTCTCCCGTCACTCTGGTTAAAGTGTTATGAAAAAAAAGGCTGTTGGGGGCTAGGGAGTATCGAGTTGATCATTATACATGAAGAAATAACCAATTTCATCGTTTGGTTTATGTTTTACACGCGTTTTAAATTTTATTGCCGAAATCGCTTTTTCTCGCCGAGATAAGCACGTTTTCTGAAATGCCGCTCTCCCGTCACTCTGGTTAAAGTGTTATGAAAAAAAAGGCTGTTGGGGGCTAGGGAGTATCGAGTTGATCATTATACATGAAGAAATAACCAATTTCATCGTTTGGTTTATGTTTTACACGCGTTTTAAATTTTATTGCCGAAATCGCTTTTTCTCGCCGAGATAAGCACGTTTTCTGAAATGCCGCTCTCCCGTCACTCTGGTTAAAGTGTTATGAAAAAAAAGGCTGTTGGGGGCTAGGGAGTATCGAGTTGATCATTATACATGAAGAAATAACCAATTTCATCGTTTGGTTTATGTTTTACACGCGTTTTAAATTTTATTGCCGAAATCGCTTTTTCTCGCCGAGATAAGCACGTTTTCTGAAATGCCGCTCTCCCGTCACTCTGGTTAAAGTGTTATGAAAAAAAAGGCTGTTGGGGGCTAGGGAGTATCGAGTTGATCATTATACATGAAGAAATAACCAATTTCATCGTTTGGTTTATGTTTTACACGCGTTTTAAATTTTATTGCCGAAATCGCTTTTTCTCGCCGAGATAAGCACGTTTTCTGAAATGCCGCTCTCCCGTCACTCTGGTTAAAGTGTTATGAAAAAAAAGGCTGTTGGGGGCTAGGGAGTATCGAGTTGATCATTATACATGAAGAAATAACCAATTTCATCGTTTGGTTTATGTTTTACACGCGTTTTAAATTTTATTGCCGAAATCGCTTTTTCTCGCCGAGATAAGCACGTTTTCTGAAATGCCGCTCTCCCGTCACTCTGGTTAAAGTGTTATGAAAAAAAAGGCTGTTGGGGGCTAGGGAGTATCGAGTTGATCATTATACATGAAGAAATAACCAATTTCATCGTTTGGTTTATGTTTTACACGCGTTTTAAATTTTATTGCCGAAATCGCTTTTTCTCGCCGAGATAAGCACGTTTTCTGAAATGCCGCTCTCCCGTCACTCTGGTTAAAGTGTTATGAAAAAAAAGGCTGTTGGGGGCTAGGGAGTATCGAGTTGATCATTATACATGAAGAAATAACCAATTTCATCGTTTGGTTTATGTTTTACACGCGTTTTAAATTTTATTGCCGAAATCGCTTTTTCTCGCCGAGATAAGCACGTTTTCTGAAATGCCGCTCTCCCGTCACTCTGGTTAAAGTGTTATGAAAAAAAAGGCTGTTGGGGGCTAGGGAGTATCGAGTTGATCATTATACATGAAGAAATAACCAATTTCATCGTTTGGTTTATGTTTTACACGCGTTTTAAATTTTATTGCCGAAATCGCTTTTTCTCGCCGAGATAAGCACGTTTTCTGAAATGCCGCTCTCCCGTCACTCTGGTTAAAGTGTTATGAAAAAAAAGGCTGTTGGGGGCTAGGGAGTATCGAGTTGATCATTATACATGAAGAAATAACCAATTTCATCGTTTGGTTTATGTTTTACACGCGTTTTAAATTTTATTGCCGAAATCGCTTTTTCTCGCCGAGATAAGCACGTTTTCTGAAATGCCGCTCTCCCGTCACTCTGGTTAAAGTGTTATGAAAAAAAAGGCTGTTGGGGGCTAGGGAGTATCGAGTTGATCATTATACATGAAGAAATAACCAATTTCATCGTTTGGTTTATGTTTTACACGCGTTTTAAATTTTATTGCCGAAATCGCTTTTTCTCGCCGAGATAAGCACGTTTTCTGAAATGCCGCTCTCCCGTCACTCTGGTTAAAGTGTTATGAAAAAAAAGGCTGTTGGGGGCTAGGGAGTATCGAGTTGATCATTATACATGAAGAAATAACCAATTTCATCGTTTGGTTTATGTTTTACACGCGTTTTAAATTTTATTGCCGAAATCGCTTTTTCTCGCCGAGATAAGCACGTTTTCTGAAATGCCGCTCTCCCGTCACTCTGGTTAAAGTGTTATGAAAAAAAAGGCTGTTGGGGGCTAGGGAGTATCGAGTTGATCATTATACATGAAGAAATAACCAATTTCATCGTTTGGTTTATGTTTTACACGCGTTTTAAATTTTATTGCCGAAATCGCTTTTTCTCGCCGAGATAAGCACGTTTTCTGAAATGCCGCTCTCCCGTCACTCTGGTTAAAGTGTTATGAAAAAAAAGGCTGTTGGGGGCTAGGGAGTATCGAGTTGATCATTATACATGAAGAAATAACCAATTTCATCGTTTGGTTTATGTTTTACACGCGTTTTAAATTTTATTGCCGAAATCGCTTTTTCTCGCCGAGATAAGCACGTTTTCTGAAATGCCGCTCTCCCGTCACTCTGGTTAAAGTGTTATGAAAAAAAAGGCTGTTGGGGGCTAGGGAGTATCGAGTTGATCATTATACATGAAGAAATAACCAATTTCATCGTTTGGTTTATGTTTTACACGCGTTTTAAATTTTATTGCCGAAATCGCTTTTTCTCGCCGAGATAAGCACGTTTTCTGAAATGCCGCTCTCCCGTCACTCTGGTTAAAGTGTTATGAAAAAAAAGGCTGTTGGGGGCTAGGGAGTATCGAGTTGATCATTATACATGAAGAAATAACCAATTTCATCGTTTGGTTTATGTTTTACACGCGTTTTAAATTTTATTGCCGAAATCGCTTTTTCTCGCCGAGATAAGCACGTTTTCTGAAATGCCGCTCTCCCGTCACTCTGGTTAAAGTGTTATGAAAAAAAAGGCTGTTGGGGGCTAGGGAGTATCGAGTTGATCATTATACATGAAGAAATAACCAATTTCATCGTTTGGTTTATGTTTTACACGCGTTTTAAATTTTATTGCCGAAATCGCTTTTTCTCGCCGAGATAAGCACGTTTTCTGAAATGCCGCTCTCCCGTCACTCTGGTTAAAGTGTTATGAAAAAAAAGGCTGTTGGGGGCTAGGGAGTATCGAGTTGATCATTATACATGAAGAAATAACCAATTTCATCGTTTGGTTTATGTTTTACACGCGTTTTAAATTTTATTGCCGAAATCGCTTTTTCTCGCCGAGATAAGCACGTTTTCTGAAATGCCGCTCTCCGCTCACTCTGGTTAAAGTGTTATGAAAAAAAAGGCTGTTGGGGGCTAGGGAGTATCGAGTTGATCATTATACATGAAGAAATAACCAATTTCATCGTTTGGTTTATGTTTTACACGCGTTTTAAATTTTATTGCCGAAATCGCTTTTTCTCGCCGAGATAAGCACGTTTTCTGAAATGCCGCTCTCCCGTCACTCTGGTTAAAGTGTTATGAAAAAAAAGGCTGTTGGGGGCTAGGGAGTATCGAGTTGATCATTATACATGAAGAAATAACCAATTTCATCGTTTGGTTTATGTTTTACACGCGTTTTAAATTTTATTGCCGAAATCGCTTTTTCTCGCCGAGATAAGCACGTTTTCTGAAATGCCGCTCTCCCGTCACTCTGGTTAAAGTGTTATGAAAAAAAAGGCTGTTGGGGGCTAGGGAGTATCGAGTTGATCATTATACATGAAGAAATAACCAATTTCATCGTTTGGTTTATGTTTTACACGCGTTTTAAATTTTATTGCCGAAATCGCTTTTTCTCGCCGAGATAAGCACGTTTTCTGAAATGCCGCTCTCCCGTCACTCTGGTTAAAGTGTTATGAAAAAAAAGGCTGTTGGGGGCTAGGGAGTATCGAGTTGATCATTATACATGAAGAAATAACCAATTTCATCGTTTGGTTTATGTTTTACACGCGTTTTAAATTTTATTGCCGAAATCGCTTTTTCTCGCCGAGATAAGCACGTTTTCTGAAATGCCGCTCTCCCGTCACTCTGGTTAAAGTGTTATGAAAAAAAAGGCTGTTGGGGGCTAGGGAGTATCGAGTTGATCATTATACATGAAGAAATAACCAATTTCATCGTTTGGTTTATGTTTTACACGCGTTTTAAATTTTATTGCCGAAATCGCTTTTTCTCGCCGAGATAAGCACGTTTTCTGAAATGCCGCTCTCCCGTCACTCTGGTTAAAGTGTTATGAAAAAAAAGGCTGTTGGGGGCTAGGGAGTATCGAGTTGATCATTATACATGAAGAAATAACCAATTTCATCGTTTGGTTTATGTTTTACACGCGTTT
Source organism: Syngnathus leptorhynchus (assembly GCF_054491065.1). Lineage (NCBI taxonomy): Eukaryota > Metazoa > Chordata > Actinopteri > Syngnathiformes > Syngnathidae > Syngnathus > Syngnathus leptorhynchus. The sequence goes on along the minus strand of NW_028232145.1, from coordinate 42,654 downwards.
TAAATTTTATTGCCGAAATCGCTTTTTCTCGCCGAGATAAGCACGTTTTCTGAAATGCCGCTCTCCCGTCACTCTGGTTAAAGTGTTATGAAAAAAAAGGCTGTTGGGGGCTAGGGAGTATCGAGTTGATCATTATACATGAAGAAATAACCAATTTCATCGTTTGGTTTATGTTTTACACGCGTTTTAAATTTTATTGCCGAAATCGCTTTTTCTCGCCGAGATAAGCACGTTTTCTGAAATGCCGCTCTCCCGTCACTCTGGTTAAAGTGTTATGAAAAAAAAGGCTGTTGGGGGCTAGGGAGTATCGAGTTGATCATTATACATGAAGAAATAACCAATTTCATCGTTTGGTTTATGTTTTACACGCGTTTTAAATTTTATTGCCGAAATCGCTTTTTCTCGCCGAGATAAGCACGTTTTCTGAAATGCCGCTCTCCCGTCACTCTGGTTAAAGTGTTATGAAAAAAAAGGCTGTTGGGGGCTAGGGAGTATCGAGTTGATCATTATACATGAAGAAATAACCAATTTCATCGTTTGGTTTATGTTTTACACGCGTTTTAAATTTTATTGCCGAAATCGCTTTTTCTCGCCGAGATAAGCACGTTTTCTGAAATGCCGCTCTCCCGTCACTCTGGTTAAAGTGTTATGAAAAAAAAGGCTGTTGGGGGCTAGGGAGTATCGAGTTGATCATTATACATGAAGAAATAACCAATTTCATCGTTTGGTTTATGTTTTACACGCGTTTTAAATTTTATTGCCGAAATCGCTTTTTCTCGCCGAGATAAGCACGTTTTCTGAAATGCCGCTCTCCCGTCACTCTGGTTAAAGTGTTATGAAAAAAAAGGCTGTTGGGGGCTAGGGAGTATCGAGTTGATCATTATACATGAAGAAATAACCAATTTCATCGTTTGGTTTATGTTTTACACGCGTTTTAAATTTTATTGCCGAAATCGCTTTTTCTCGCCGAGATAAGCACGTTTTCTGAAATGCCGCTCTCCCGTCACTCTGGTTAAAGTGTTATGAAAAAAAAGGCTGTTGGGGGCTAGGGAGTATCGAGTTGATCATTATACATGAAGAAATAACCAATTTCATCGTTTGGTTTATGTTTTACACGCGTTTTAAATTTTATTGCCGAAATCGCTTTTTCTCGCCGAGATAAGCACGTTTTCTGAAATGCCGCTCTCCCGTCACTCTGGTTAAAGTGTTATGAAAAAAAAGGCTGTTGGGGGCTAGGGAGTATCGAGTTGATCATTATACATGAAGAAATAACCAATTTCATCGTTTGGTTTATGTTTTACACGCGTTTTAAATTTTATTGCCGAAATCGCTTTTTCTCGCCGAGATAAGCACGTTTTCTGAAATGCCGCTCTCCCGTCACTCTGGTTAAAGTGTTATGAAAAAAAAGGCTGTTGGGGGCTAGGGAGTATCGAGTTGATCATTATACATGAAGAAATAACCAATTTCATCGTTTGGTTTATGTTTTACACGCGTTTTAAATTTTATTGCCGAAATCGCTTTTTCTCGCCGAGATAAGCACGTTTTCTGAAATGCCGCTCTCCCGTCACTCTGGTTAAAGTGTTATGAAAAAAAAGGCTGTTGGGGGCTAGGGAGTATCGAGTTGATCATTATACATGAAGAAATAACCAATTTCATCGTTTGGTTTATGTTTTACACGCGTTTTAAATTTTATTGCCGAAATCGCTTTTTCTCGCCGAGATAAGCACGTTTTCTGAAATGCCGCTCTCCCGTCACTCTGGTTAAAGTGTTATGAAAAAAAAGGCTGTTGGGGGCTAGGGAGTATCGAGTTGATCATTATACATGAAGAAATAACCAATTTCATCGTTTGGTTTATGTTTTACACGCGTTTTAAATTTTATTGCCGAAATCGCTTTTTCTCGCCGAGATAAGCACGTTTTCTGAAATGCCGCTCTCCCGTCACTCTGGTTAAAGTGTTATGAAAAAAAAGGCTGTTGGGGGCTAGGGAGTATCGAGTTGATCATTATACATGAAGAAATAACCAATTTCATCGTTTGGTTTATGTTTTACACGCGTTTTAAATTTTATTGCCGAAATCGCTTTTTCTCGCCGAGATAAGCACGTTTTCTGAAATGCCGCTCTCCCGTCACTCTGGTTAAAGTGTTATGAAAAAAAAGGCTGTTGGGGGCTAGGGAGTATCGAGTTGATCATTATACATGAAGAAATAACCAATTTCATCGTTTGGTTTATGTTTTACACGCGTTTTAAATTTTATTGCCGAAATCGCTTTTTCTCGCCGAGATAAGCACGTTTTCTGAAATGCCGCTCTCCCGTCACTCTGGTTAAAGTGTTATGAAAAAAAAGGCTGTTGGGGGCTAGGGAGTATCGAGTTGATCATTATACATGAAGAAATAACCAATTTCATCGTTTGGTTTATGTTTTACACGCGTTTTAAATTTTATTGCCGAAATCGCTTTTTCTCGCCGAGATAAGCACGTTTTCTGAAATGCCGCTCTCCCGTCACTCTGGTTAAAGTGTTATGAAAAAAAAGGCTGTTGGGGGCTAGGGAGTATCGAGTTGATCATTATACATGAAGAAATAACCAATTTCATCGTTTGGTTTATGTTTTACACGCGTTTTAAATTTTATTGCCGAAATCGCTTTTTCTCGCCGAGATAAGCACGTTTTCTGAAATGCCGCTCTCCCGTCACTCTGGTTAAAGTGTTATGAAAAAAAAGGCTGTTGGGGGCTAGGGAGTATCGAGTTGATCATTATACATGAAGAAATAACCAATTTCATCGTTTGGTTTATGTTTTACACGCGTTTTAAATTTTATTGCCGAAATCGCTTTTTCTCGCCGAGATAAGCACGTTTTCTGAAATGCCGCTCTCCCGTCACTCTGGTTAAAGTGTTATGAAAAAAAAGGCTGTTGGGGGCTAGGGAGTATCGAGTTGATCATTATACATGAAGAAATAACCAATTTCATCGTTTGGTTTATGTTTTACACGCGTTTTAAATTTTATTGCCGAAATCGCTTTTTCTCGCCGAGATAAGCACGTTTTCTGAAATGCCGCTCTCCCGTCACTCTGGTTAAAGTGTTATGAAAAAAAAGGCTGTTGGGGGCTAGGGAGTATCGAGTTGATCATTATACATGAAGAAATAACCAATTTCATCGTTTGGTTTATGTTTTATACACGCGTTTTAAATTTTATTGCCGAAATCGCTTTTTCTCGCCGAGATAAGCACGTTTTCTGAAATGCCGCTCTCCCGTCACTCTGGTTAAAGTGTTATGAAAAAAAAGGCTGTTGGGGGCTAGGGAGTATCGAGTTGATCATTATACATGAAGAAATAACCAATTTCATCGTTTGGTTTATGTTTTACAACGCGTTTTAAATTTTATTGCCGAAATCGCTTTTTCTCGCCGAGATAAGCACGTTTTCTGAAATGCCGCTCTCCCGTCACTCTGGTTAAAGTGTTATGAAAAAAAAGGCTGTTGGGGGCTAGGGAGTATCGAGTTGATCATTATACATGAAGAAATAACCAATTTCATCGTTTGGTTTATGTTTTACACGCGTTTTAAATTTTATTGCCGAAATCGCTTTTCTCGCCGAGATAAGCACGTTTTCTGAAATGCCCGCTTTCCCCGTCACTCTGGTTAAAGTGTATGAAAAAAAAGGTTGTTGGGGCTAGGGAGTATCGAGTTGATCATTATACATGAAGAAATAACCAATTTCATCGTTTGGTTTATGTTTTACACGCGTTTTAAATTTTATTGCCGAAATCGCTTTTTCCTCGCCGAGATAAGCACGTTTTCTGAAATGCCGCTCTCTCCGTCACTCTGGTTAAAGTGTTATGAAAAAAAAGGCTGTTGGGGGCTAGGGAGTATCGAGTTGATCATTATACATGAAGAAATAACCAATTTCATCGTTTGGTTTATGTTTTACACGCGTTTTAATTTTATTGCCGAAATCGCTTTTTCTCGCCGAGATAAGCACGTTTTCTGAAATGCCGCTCTCCCGTCACTCTGGTTAAAGTGTTATGAAAAAAAAAGGCTGTTGGGGGCTAGGGAGTATCGAGTTGATCATTATACATGAAGAAATAACCAATTTCATCGTTTGGTTTATGTTTTACACGCGTTTTAAATTTTATTGCCGAAATCGCTTTTTCTCGCCGAGATAAGCACGTTTTCTGAAATGCCGCTCTTCCCGTCACTCTGGTTAAAGTGTTATGAAAAAAAAGGCTGTTGGGGGCTAGGGAGTATCGAGTTGATCATTATACATGAAGAAATAACCAATTTCATCGTTTGGTTTATGTTTTACACGCGTTTTAAATTTTATTGCCGAAATCGCTTTTTCTCGCCGAGATAAGCACGTTTTCTGAAATGCCGCTCTCCCCGTCACTCTGGTTAAAGTGTTATGAAAAAAAAGGCTGTTGGGGGCTAGGGAGTATCGAGTTGATCATTATACATGAAGAAATAACCAATTTCATCGTTTGGTTTATGTTTTACACGCGTTTTAAATTTTATTGCCGAAATCGCTTTTTCTCGCCGAGATAAGCACGTTTTCTGAAATGCCGCTCTCCCGTCACTCTGGTTAAAGTGTTATGAAAAAAAAGGCTGTTGGGGGCTATGGAGTATCGAGTTGATCATTATACATGAAGAAATAACCAATTTCATCGTTTGGTTTATGTTTTACACGCGTTTTAAATTTTATTGCCGAAATCGCTTTTTCTCGCCGAGATAAGCACGTTTTCTGAAATGCCGCTCTCCCGTCACTCTGGTTAAAGTGTTATGAAAAAAAAGGCTGTTGGGGGCTAGGGAGTATCGAGTTGATCATTATACATGAAGAAATAACCAATTTCATCGTTTGGTTTATGTTTTACACGCGTTTTAAATTTTATTGCCGAAATCGCTTTTTCTCGCCGAGATAAGCACGTTTTCTGAAATGCCGCTCTCCCGTCCCTCTGGTTAAAGTGTTATGAAAAAAAAGGCTGTTGGGGGCTAGGGAGTATCGAGTTGATCATTATACATGAAGAAATAACCAATTTCATCGTTTGGTTTATGTTTTACACGCGTTTTAAATTTTATTGCCGAAATCGCTTTTTCTCGCCGAGATAAGCACGTTTTCTGAAATGCCGCTCTCCCGTCACTCTGGTTAAAGTGTTATGAAAAAAAAGGCTGTTGGGGGCTATGGAGTATCGAGTTGATCATTATACATGAAGAAATAACCAATTTCATCGTTTGGTTTATGTTTTACACGCGTTTTAAATTTTATTGCCGAAATCGCTTTTTCTCGCCGAGATAAGCACGTTTTCTGAAATGCCGCTCTCCCGTCACTCTGGTTAAAGTGTTATGAAAAAAAAGGCTGTTGGGGGCTAGGGAGTATCGAGTTGATCATTATACATGAAGAAATAACCAATTTCATCGTTTGGTTTATGTTTTACACGCGTTTTAAATTTTATTGCCGAAATCGCTTTTTCTCGCCGAGATAAGCACGTTTTCTGAAATGCCGCTCTCCCGTCCCTCTGGTTAAAGTGTTATGAAAAAAAAGGCTGTTGGGGGCTAGGGAGTATCGAGTTGATCATTATACATGAAGAAATAACCAATTTCATCGTTTGGTTTATGTTTTACACGCGTTTTAAATTTTATTGCCGAAATCGCTTTTTCTCGCCGAGATAAGCACGTTTTCTGAAATGCCGCTCTCCCGTCACTCTGGTTAAAGTGTTATGAAAAAAAAGGCTGTTGGGGGCTAGGGAGTATCGAGTTGATCATTATACATGAAGAAATAACCAATTTCATCGTTTGGTTTATGTTTTACACGCGTTTTAAATTTTATTGCCGAAATCGCTTTTTCTCGCCGAGATAAGCACGTTTTCTGAAATGCCGCTCTCCCGTCACTCTGGTTAAAGTGTTATGAAAAAAAAGGCTGTTGGGGGCTAGGGAGTATCGAGTTGATCATTATACATGAAGAAATAACCAATTTCATCGTTTGGTTTATGTTTTACACGCGTTTTAAATTTTATTGCCGAAATCGCTTTTTCTCGCCGAGATAAGCACGTTTTCTGAAATGCCGCTCTCCCGTCACTCTGGTTAAAGTGTTGTGAAAAAAAAGGCTGTTGGGGGCTAGGGAGTATCGAGTTGATCATTATACATGAAGAAATAATCAATTTCATCGTTTGGTTTATGTTTTACACGCGTTTTAAATTTTATTGCCGAAATCGCTTTTTCTCGCCGAGATAAGCACGTTTTCTGAAAGTCCGCTCTCCCGTCACTCTGGTTAAAGTGTTATGAAAAAAAAGGCTGTTGGGGGCTAGGGAGTATCGAGTTGATCATTATACATGAAGAAATAACCAATTTCATCGTTTGGTTTATGTTTTACACGCGTTTTAAATTTTATTGCCGAAATCGCTTTTTCTCGCCGAGATAAGCACGTTTTCTGAAATGCCGCTCTCCCGTCACTCTGGTTAAAGTGTTATGAAAAAAAAGGCTGTTGGGGGCTAGGGAGTATCGAGTTGATCATTATACATGAAGAAATAACCAATTTCATCGTTTGGTTTATGTTTTACACGCGTTTTAAATTTTATTGCCGAAATCGCTTTTTCTCGCCGAGATAAGCACGTTTTCTGAAATGCCGCTCTCCCGTCACTCTGGTTGAAGTGTTATGAAAAAAAAGGCTGTTGGGGGCTAGGGAGTATCGAGTTGATCATTATACATGAAGAAATAACCAATTTCATCGTTTGGTTTATGTTTTACACGCGTTTTAAATTTTATTGCCGAAATCGCTTTTTCTCGCCGAGATAAGCACGTTTTCTGAAATGCCGCTCTCCCGTCACTCTGGTTAAAGTGTTATGAAAAAAAAGGCTGTTGGGGGCTAGGGAGTATCGAGTTGATCATTATACATGAAGAAATAACCAATATCATCGTTTGGTTTATGTTTTACACGCGTTTTAAATTTTATTGCCGAAATCGCTTTTTCTCGCCGAGATAAGCACGTTTTCTGAAATGCCGCTCTCCCGTCACTCTGGTTAAAGTGTTATGAAAAAAAAGGCTGTTGGGGGCTAGGGAGTATCGAGTTGATCATTATACATGAAGAAATAACCACTTTCATCGTTTGGTTTATGTTTTACACGCGTTTTAAATTTTATTGCCGAAATCGCTTTTTCTCGCCGAGATAAGCACGTTTTCTGAAATGCCGCTCTCCCGTCACTCTGGTTAAAGTGTTATGAAAAAAAAGGCTGTTGGGGGCTAGGGAGTATCGAGTTGATCATTATACATGAAGAAATAACCAATTTCATCGTTTGGTTTATGTTTTACACGCGTTTTAAATTTTATTGCCGAAATCGCTTTTTCTCGCCGAGATAAGCACGTTTTCTGAAATGCCGCTCTCCCGTCACTCTGGTTAAAGTGTTATGAAAAAAAAGGCTGTTGGGGGCTAGGGAGTATCGAGTTGATCATTATACATGAAGAAATAACCAATTTCATCGTTTGGTTTATGTTTTACACGCGTTTTAAATTTTATTGCCGAAATCCCTTTTTCTCGCCGAGATAAGCACGTTTTCTGAAATGCCGCTCTCCCGTCACTCTGGTTAAAGTGTTATGAAAAAAAAGGCTGTTGGGGGCTAGGGAGTATCGAGTTGATCATTATACATGAAGAAATAACCAATTTCATCGTTTGGTTTATGTTTTACACGCGTTTTAAATTTTATTGCCGAAATCGCTTTTTCTCGCCGAGATAAGCACGTTTTCTGAAATGCCGCTCTCCCGTCACTCTGGTTAAAGTGTTATGAAAAAAAAGGCTGTTGGGGGCTAGGGAGTATCGAGTTGATCATTATACATGAAGAAATAACCAATTTCATCGTTTGGTTTATGTTTTACACGCGTTTTAAATTTTATTGCCGAAATCGCTTTTTCTCGCCGAGATAAGCACGTTTTCTGAAATGCCGCTCTCCCGTCACTCTGGTTAAAGTGTTATGAAAAAAAAGGCTGTTGGGGGCTAGGGAGTATCGAGTTGATCATTATACATGAAGAAATAACCAATTTCATCGTTTGGTTTATGTTTTACACGCGTTTTAAATTTTATTGCCGAAATCGCTTTTTCTCGCCGAGATAAGCACGTTTTCTGAAATGCCGCTCTCCCGTCACTCTGGTTAAAGTGTTATGAAAAAAAAGGCTGTTGGGGGCTAGGGAGTATCGAGTTGATCATCATACATGAAGAAATAACCAATTTCATCGTTTGGTTTATGTTTTACACGCGTTTTAAATTTTATTGCCGAAATCGCTTTTTGTCGCCGAGATAAGCACGTTTTCTGAAATGCCGCTCTCCGGTCACTCTGGTTAAAGTGTTATGAAAAAAAAGGCTGTTGGGGGCTAGGGAGTATCGAGTTGATCATTATACATGAAGAAATAACCAATTTCATCGTTTGGTTTATGTTTTACACGCGTTTTAAATTTTATTGCCGAAATCGCTTTTTCTCGCCGAGATAAGCACGTTTTCTGAAAGTCCGCTCTCCCGTCACTCTGGTTAAAGTGTTATGAAAAAAAAGGCTGTTGGGGGCTAGGGAGTATCGAGTTGATCATTATACATGAAGAAATAACCAATTTCATCGTTTGGTTTATGTTTTACACGCGTTTTAAATTTTATTGCCGAAATCGCTTTTTCTCGCCGAGATAAGCACGTTTTCTGAAATGCCGCTCTCCCGTCACTCTGGTTAAAGTGTTATGAAAAAAAAGGCTGTTGGGGGCTAGGGAGTATCGAGTTGATCATTATACATGAAGAAATAACCAATTTCATCGTTTGGTTTATGTTTTACACGCGTTTTAAATTTTATTGCCGAAATCGCTTTTTCTCGCCGAGATAAGCACGTTTTCTGAAATGCCGCTCTCCCGTCACTCTGGTTGAAGTGTTATGAAAAAAAAGGCTGTTGGGGGCTAGGGAGTATCGAGTTGATCATTATACATGAAGAAATAACCAATTTCATCGTTTGGTTTATGTTTTACACGCGTTTTAAATTTTATTGCCGAAATCGCTTTTTCTCGCCGAGATAAGCACGTTTTCTGAAATGCCGCTCTCCCGTCACTCTGGTTAAAGTGTTATGAAAAAAAAGGCTGTTGGGGGCTAGGGAGTATCGAGTTGATCATTATACATGAAGAAATAACCAATATCATCGTTTGGTTTATGTTTTACACGCGTTTTAAATTTTATTGCCGAAATCGCTTTTTCTCGCCGAGATAAGCACGTTTTCTGAAATGCCGCTCTCCCGTCACTCTGGTTAAAGTGTTATGAAAAAAAAGGCTGTTGGGGGCTAGGGAGTATCGAGTTGATCATTATACATGAAGAAATAACCACTTTCATCGTTTGGTTTATGTTTTACACGCGTTTTAAATTTTATTGCCGAAATCGCTTTTTCTCGCCGAGATAAGCACGTTTTCTGAAATGCCGCTCTCCCGTCACTCTGGTTAAAGTGTTATGAAAAAAAAGGCTGTTGGGGGCTAGGGAGTATCGAGTTGATCATTATACATGAAGAAATAACCAATTTCATCGTTTGGTTTATGTTTTACACGCGTTTTAAATTTTATTGCCGAAATCGCTTTTTCTCGCCGAGATAAGCACGTTTTCTGAAATGCCGCTCTCCCGTCACTCTGGTTAAAGTGTTATGAAAAAAAAGGCTGTTGGGGGCTAGGGAGTATCGAGTTGATCATTATACATGAAGAAATAACCAATTTCATCGTTTGGTTTATGTTTTACACGCGTTTTAAATTTTATTGCCGAAATCCCTTTTTCTCGCCGAGATAAGCACGTTTTCTGAAATGCCGCTCTTCCGTCACTCTGGTTAAAGTGTTATGAAAAAAAAGGCTGTTGGGGGCTAGGGAGTATCGAGTTGATCATTATACATGAAGAAATAACCAATTTCATCGTTTGGTTTATGTTTTACACGCGTTTTAAATTTTATTGCCGAAATCGCTTTTTCTCGCCGAGATAAGCACGTTTTCTGAAATGCCGCTCTCCCGTCACTCTGGTTAAAGTGTTATGAAAAAAAAGGCTGTTGGGGGCTAGGGAGTATCGAGTTGATCATTATACATGAAGAAATAACCAATTTCATCGTTTGGTTTATGTTTTACACGCGTTTTAAATTTTATTGCCGAAATCGCTTTTTCTCGCCGAGATAAGCACGTTTTCTGAAATGCCGCTCTCCCGTCACTCTGGTTAAAGTGTTATGAAAAAAAAGGCTGTTGGGGGCTAGGGAGTATCGAGTTGATCATTATACATGAAGAAATAACCAATTTCATCGTTTGGTTTATGTTTTACACGCGTTTTAAATTTTATTGCCGAAATCGCTTTTTCTCGCCGAGATAAGCACGTTTTCTGAAATGCCGCTCTCCCGTCACTCTGGTTAAAGTGTTATGAAAAAAAAGGCTGTTGGGGGCTAGGGAGTATCGAGTTGATCATCATACATGAAGAAATAACCAATTTCATCGTTTGGTTTATGTTTTACACGCGTTTTAAATTTTATTGCCGAAATCGCTTTTTGTCGCCGAGATAAGCACGTTTTCTGAAATGCCGCTCTCCGGTCACTCTGGTTAAAGTGTTATGAAAAAAAAGGCTGTTGGGGGCTAGGGAGTATCGAGTTGATCATTATACATGAAGAAATAACCAATTTCATCGTTTGGTTTATGTTTTACACGTGTTTTAAATTTTATTGCCGAAATCGCTTTTTCTCGCCGAGATAAGCACGTTTTCTGAAATGCCGCTCTCCCGTCACTCTGGTTAAAGTGTTATGAAAAAAAAGGCTGTTGGGGGCTAGGGAGTATCGAGTTGATCATTATACATGAAGAAATAACCAATTTCATCGTTTGGTTTATGTTTTACACGATGCTGAGCTCCAGCTGGAAGTGTAAAAAGAACCGGGCTGGTTAAAAAAAGAACCGGGCGACCCGGTAAAATTGCTTAGCCGGGGCTCTGGAAGCCTAACACGGCGTTATCTTGTCCAAAAAGCCGCTGCTGAGCTCCAGCTGGAAGTGTAAAAAGAACCGGGCTGGTTAAAAAAAAGAACCGGGCGGCCCGGTAAAATTGCTTAGCCGGAGCTCTGGAAGCCTAACCCGGCGTGATACTGTGCAAAAAGCCGCTGCTGAGCTCCAGCTGGAAGTGTAAAAAAAACCGGGCTGGTTAAAAAAAAGAACCGGGTGACCCTGTAAAATTGCTTAGCCGGGGCTCTGGAAGCCTAACACGGCGTGATCTTGTCCAAAAACCCGCTGCTGAGCTCCAGCTGGAAGTGTAAAAAGAACCGGGCTGGTTAAAAAAAAGAACCGGGCGGGCCGGTAAAAATGCTTAGCCGGGGCTCTGGAAGCCTAACACGGCGTGATCTTGTCCAAAAAGCCGCTCGTGAGCTCCAGCCGGAAGTGTAAAAAGAACCGGGCTGGTTCAAAAAAAGAACCGGGCGGCCCGGTAGAATTGCTTAGCCGAGGTCCTGGAAGCCTAACGCGGCGTGATCTTGCGCAAAAAGCCGCTGCTGAGCTCCAGCTGGAAGTGTAAAAAGAACCGGGCTGGTTCAAAAAAAGAACCGGGCGGCCCGGTAAAATTGCTTAGCCGGGGTCCTGGAAGCCTAACACGGCGTGATCTTGCCCGAAAGTCGGCCTCTATACTTCCATATTAGGTACTAGGCGCTCAGAGCCAACTTGGCAAAAATTTTCTAAGTGCCCACGGCTCTGCGGGGATTGTGCGTCCGACCCGCGCCGGTTCTCCAGCCGGCCTAAAATAACGCAAAACCAGCCTCTCCCCCTGGAGCTCACAGCCAAAGGCGAAACTTTTCTAAGTGCCTACGGCTCTGCGGGCTTTTGAGTCCGCCCCGCGCCGGTTCGTCGGTCGGCCTCAAAAAGCGAAAAATCAGCCTCTCTCCCTGGAGCTCGACTCGAGTTGATCATTATACATGAAGAAATAACCAATTTCATCGTTTGGTTTATGTTTTACACGCGTTTTAAATTTTATTGCCGAAATCGCTTTTTCTCGCCGAGATAAGCACGTTTTCTGAAATGCCGCTCTCCCGTCACTCTGGTTAAAGTGTTATGAAAAAAAAGGCTGTTGGGGGCTAGGGAGTATCGAGTTGATCATTATACATGAAGAAATAACCAATTTCATCGTTTGGTTTATGTTTTACACGCGTTTTAAATTTTATTGCCGAAATCGCTTTTTCTCGCCGAGATAAGCACGTTTTCTGAAATGCCGCTCTCCCGTCACTCTGGTTAAAGTGTTATGGAAAAAAAAGGCTGTTGGGGGCTAGGGAGTATCGAGTTGATCATTATACATGAAGAAATAACCAATTTCATCGTTTGGTTTATGTTTTACACGCGTTTTAAATTTTATTGCCGAAATCGCTTTTTCTCGCCGAGATAAGCACGTTTTCTGAAATGCCGCTCTCCCGTCACTCTGGTTAAAGTGTTATGAAAAAAAAGGCTGTTGGGGGCTAGGGAGTATCGAGTTGATCATTATACATGAAGAAATAACCAATTTCATCGTTTGGTTTATGTTTTACACGCGTTTTAAATTTTATTGCCGAAATCGCTTTTTCTCGCCGAGATAAGCACGTTTTCTGAAATGCCGCTCTCCCGTCACTCTGGTTAAAGTGTTATGAAAAAAAAGGCTGTTGGGGGCTAGGGAGTATCGAGTTGATCATTATACATGAAGAAATAACCAATTTCATCGTTTGGTTTATGTTTTACACGCGTTTTAAATTTTATTGCCGAAATCGCTTTTTCTCGCCGAGATAAGCACGTTTTCTGAAATGCCGCTCTCCCGTCACTCTGGTTAAAGTGTTATGAAAAAAAAGGCTGTTGGGGGCTAGGGAGTATCGAGTTGATCATTATACATGAAGAAATAACCAATTTCATCGTTTGGTTTATGTTTTACACGATGCTGAGCTCCAGCTGGAAGTGTAAAAAGAACCGGGCTGGTTAAAAAAAGAACCGGGCCACCCGGTAAAATTGCTTAGCCGGGGCTCTGGAAGCCTAACACGGCGTGATCTTGTCCAAAAAGCCGCTGCTGAGCTCCAGCTGGAAGTGTAAAAAGAACCGGGCTGGTTAAAAAAAAGAACCGGGCGACCCGGTAAAATTGCTTAGCCGGGGCTCTGGAAGCCTAACACGGCGTGATCTTGTCCAAAAAGCCGCTGCTGAGCTCCAGCTGGAAGTGTAAAAAGAACCGGGCTGGTTAAAAAAAAGAACCGGGCGGCCCGGTAAAATTGCTTAGCCGGGGCTCTGGAAGCCTAACCCGGCGTGATACTGTGCAAAAAGCCGCTGCTGAGCTCCAGCTGGAAGTGTAAAAAAAACCGGGCTGGTTAAAAAAAAGAACCGGGCGACCCTGTAAAATTGCTTAGCCGGGGCTCTGGAAGCCTAACACGGCGTGATCTTGTCCAAAAACCCGCTGCTGAGCTCCAGCTGGAAGTGTAAAAAGAACCGGGCTGGTTAAAAAAAAGAATCGGGCGGGCCGGTAAAATTGCTTAGCCGGGGCTCTGGAAGCCTAACACGGCGTGATCTTGTCCAAAAAGCCGCTCGTGAGCTCCAGCTGGAAGTGTAAAAAGAACCGGGCTGGTTCAAAAAAAGAACCGGGCGGCCCGGTAGAATTGCTTAGCCGAGGTCCTGGAAGCCTAACCCGGCGTGATCTTGCGCAAAAAGCCGCTGCTGAGCTCCAGCTGGAAGTGTAAAAAGAACCGGGCTGGTTCAAAAAAAGAACCGGGCGGCCCGGTAAAATTGCTTAGCCGGGGTCCTGGAAGCCTAACGCGGCGTGACCTTGCCCGAAAGTCGGCCTCTATACTTCCATATTAGGTACCAGGCGCTCAGAGCCAACTTGGCAAAAATTTTCGAAGTGCCCACGGCTCTGCGGGGATTGTGCGTCCGACCCGCGCCGGTTCTCCAGCCGGCCTAAAATAACGCAAAACCAGCCTCTCCCCCTGGAGCTCACAGCCAAAGGCGAAACTTTTCTAAGTGCCTACGGCTCTGCGGGCTTTTGAGTCCGCCCCGCGCCGGTTCGTCGGTCGGCCTCAAAAAGCGAAAAATCAGCCTCTCTCCCTGGAGCTCGACTCGAGTTGATCATTATACATGAAGAAATAACCAATTTCATCGTTTGGTTTATGTTTTACACGCGTTTTAAATTTTATTGCCGAAATCGCTTTTTCTCGCCGAGATAAGCACGTTTTCTGAAATGCCGCTCTCCCGTCACTCTGGTTAAAGTGTTATGAAAAAAAAAGGCTGTTGGGGGCTAGGGAGTATCGAGTTGATCATTATACATGAAGAAATAACCAATTTCATCGTTTGGTTTATGTTTTACACGCGTTTTAAATTTTATTGCCGAAATCGCTTTTTCTCGCCGAGATAAGCACGTTTTCTGAAATGCCGCTCTCCCGTCACTCTGGTTAAAGTGTTATGAAAAAAAAGGCTGTTGGGGGCTAGGGAGTATCGAGTTGATCATTATACATGAAGAAATAACCAATTTCATCGTTTGGTTTATGTTTTACACGCGTTTTAAATTTTATTGCCGAAATCGCTTTTTCTCGCCGAGATAAGCACGTTTTCTGAAATGCCGCTCTCCCGTCACTCTGGTTAAAGTGTTATGAAAAAAAAGGCTGTTGGGGGCTAGGGAGTATCGAGTTGATCATTATACATGAAGAAATAACCAATTTCATCGTTTGGTTTATGTTTTACACGCGTTTTAAATTTTATTGCCGAAATCGCTTTTTCTCGCCGAGATAAGCACGTTTTCTGAAATGCCGCTCTCCCGTCACTCTGGTTAAAGTGTTATGAAAAAAAAGGCTGTTGGGGGCTAGGGAGTATCGAGTTGATCATTATACATGAAGAAATAACCAATTTCATCGTTTGGTTTATGTTTTACACGCGTTTTAAATTTTATTGCCGAAATCGCTTTTTCTCGCCGAGATAAGCACGTTTTCTGAAATGCCGCTCTCCCGTCACTCTGGTTAAAGTGTTATGAAAAAAAAGGCTGTTGGGGGCTAGGGAGTATCGAGTTGATCATTATACATGAAGAAATAACCAATTTCATCGTTTGGTTTATGTTTTACACGCGTTTTAAATTTTATTGCCGAAATCGCTTTTTCTCGCCGAGATAAGCACGTTTTCTGAAATGCCGCTCTCCCGTCACTCTGGTTAAAGTGTTATGAAAAAAAGGCTGTTGGGGGCTAGGGAGTATCGAGTTGATCATTATACATGAAGAAATAACCAATTTCATCGTTTGGTTTATGTTTTACACGCGTTTTAAATTTTATTGCCGAAATCGCTTTTTCTCGCCGAGATAAGCACGTTTTCTGAAATGCCGCTCTCCCGTCACTCTGGTTAAAGTGTTATGAAAAAAAAAGGCTGTTGGGGGCTAGGGAGTATCGAGTTGATCATTATACATGAAGAAATAACCAATTTCATCGTTTGGTTTATGTTTTACACGCGTTTTAAATTTTATTGCCGAAATCGCTTTTTCTCGCCGAGATAAGCACGTTTTCTGAAATGCCGCTCTCCCGTCACTCTGGTTAAAGTGTTATGAAAAAAAAGGCTGTTGGGGGCTAGGGAGTATCGAGTTGATCATTATACATGAAGAAATAACCAATTTCATCGTTTGGTTTATGTTTTACACGCGTTTTAAATTTTATTGCCGAAATCGCTTTTTCTCGCCGAGATAAGCACGTTTTCTGAAATGCCGCTCTCCCGTCACTCTGGTTAAAGTGTTATGAAAAAAAAGGCTGTTGGGGGCTAGGGAGTATCGAGTTGATCATTATACATGAAGAAATAACCAATTTCATCGTTTGGTTTATGTTTTACACGCGTTTTAAATTTTATTGCCGAAATCGCTTTTTCTCGCCGAGATAAGCACGTTTTCTGAAATGCCGCTCTCCCGTCACTCTGGTTAAAGTGTTATGAAAAAAAAGGCTGTTGGGGGCTAGGGAGTATCGAGTTGATCATTATACATGAAGAAATAACCAATTTCATCGTTTGGTTTATGTTTTACACGCGTTTTAAATTTTATTGCCGAAATCGCTTTTTCTCGCCGAGATAAGCACGTTTTCTGAAATGCCGATCTCCCGTCACTCTGGTTAAAGTGTTATGAAAAAAAAGGCTGTTGGGGGCTAGGGAGTATCGAGTTGATCATTATACATGAAGAAATAACCAATTTCATCGTTTGGTTTATGTTTTACACGCGTTTTAAATTTTATTGCCGAAATCGCTTTTTCTCGCCGAGATAAGCACGTTTTCTGAAATGCCGCTCTCCCGTCACTCTGGTTAAAGTGTTATGAAAAAAAGGCTGTTGGGGGCTAGGGAGTATCGAGTTGATCATTATACATGAAGAAATAACCAATTTCATCGTTTGGTTTATGTTTTACACGCGTTTTAAATTTTATTGCCGAAATCGCTTTTTCTCGCCGAGATAAGCACGTTTTCTGAAATGCCGCTCTCCCGTCACTCTGGTTAAAGTGTTATGAAAAAAAAGGCTGTTGGGGGCTAGGGAGTATCGAGTTGATCATTATACATGAAGAAATAACCAATTTCATCGTTTGGTTTATGTTTTACACGCGTTTTAAGTTTTATTGCCGAAATCGCTTTTTCTCGCCGAGATAACACGTTTTCTGAAATGCCGCTCTCCCGTCACTCTGGTTAAAGTGTTATGAAAAAAAAGGCTGTTGGGGGCTAGGGAGTATCGAGTTGATCATTATACATGAAGAAATAACCAATTTCATCGTTTGGTTTATGTTTTACACGCGTTTTAAATTTTATTGCCGAAATCGCTTTTTCTCGCCGAGATAAGCACGTTTTCTGAAATGCCGCTCTCCCGTCACTCTGGTTAAAGTGTTATGAAAAAAAAGGCTGTTGGGGGCTAGGGAGTATCGAGTTGATCATTATACATGAAGAAATAACCAATTTCATCGTTTGGTTTATGTTTTACACGCGTTTTAAATTTTATTGCCGAAATCGCTTTTTCTCGCCGAGATAAGCAAGTTTTCTGAAATGCCGCTCTCCCGTCACTCTGGTTAAAGTGTTATGAAAAAAAAGGCTGTTGGGGGCTAGGGAGTATCGAGTTGATCATTATACATGAGGAAATAACCAATTTCATCGTTTGGTTTATGTTTTACACGCGTTTTAAATTTTATTGCCGAAATCGCTTTTTCTCGCCGAGATAAGCACGTTTTCTGAAATGCCGCTCTCCCGTCACTCTGGTCAAAGTGTTATGAAAAAAAAGGCTGTTGGGGGCTAGGGAGTATCGAGTTGATCATTATACATGAAGAAATAACCAATTTCATCGTTTGGTTTATGTTTTGCACGCGTTTTAAATTTTATTGCCGAAATCGCTTTTTCTCGCCGAGATAAGCACGTTTTCTGAAATGCCGCTCTCCCGTCACTCTGGTTAAAGTGTTATGAAAAAAAAGGCTGTTGGGGGCTAGGGAGTATCGAGTTGATCATTATACATGAAGAAATAACCAATTTCATCGTTTGGTTTATGTTTTACACGCGTTTTAAATTTTATTGCCGAAATCGCTTTTTCTCGCCGAGATAAGCACGTTTTCTGAAATGCCGCTCTCCCGTCACTCTGGTTAAAGTGTTATGAAAAAAAAGGCTGTTGGGGGCTAGGGAGTATCGAGTTGATCATTATACATGAAGAAATAACCAATTTCATCGTTTGGTTTATGTTTTACACGCGTTTTAAATTTTATTGCCGAAATCGCTTTTTCTCGCCGAGATAAGCACGTTTTCTGAAATGCCGCTCTCCCGTCACTCTGGTTAAAGTGTTATGAAAAAAAAGGCTGTTGGGGGCTAGGGAGTATCGAGTTGATCATTATACATGAAGAAATAACCAATTTCATCGTTTGGTTTATGTTTTACACGCGTTTTAAATTTTATTGCCGAAATCGCTTTTTCTCGCCGAGATAAGCACGTTTTCTGAAATGCCGCTCTCCCGTCACTCTGGTTAAAGTGTTATGAAAAAAAAGGCTGTTGGGGGCTAGGGAGTATCGAGTTGATCATTATACATGAAGAAATAACCAATTTCATCGTTTGGTTTATGTTTTACACGCGTTTTAAATTTTATTGCCGAAATCGCTTTTTCTCGCCGAGATAAGCACGTTTTCTGAAATGCCGCTCTCCTGTCACTCTGGTTAAAGTGTTATGAAAAAAAAGGCTGTTGGGGTATAGGGAGTATCGAGTTGATCATTATACATGAAGAAATAACCAATTTCATCGTTTGGTTTATGTTTTACACGCGTTTTAAATTTTATTGCCGAAATCGCTTTTTCTCGCCGAGATAAGCACGTTTTCTGAAATGCCGCTCTCCCGTCACTCTGGTTAAAGTGTTATGAAAAAAAAGGCTGTTGGGGGCTAGGGAGTATCGAGTTGATCATTATACATGAAGAAATAACCAATTTCATCGTTTGGTTTATGTTTTACACGCGTTTTAAATTTTATTGCCGAAATCGCTTTTTCTCGCCGAGATAAGCACGTTTTCTGAAATGCCGCTCTCCCGTCACTCTGGTTAAAGTGTTATGAAAAAAAAGGCTGTTGGGGGCTAGGGAGTATCGAGTTGATCATTATACATGAAGAAATAACCAATTTCATCGTTTGGTTTATGTTTTACACGCGTTTTAAATTTTATTGCCGAAATCGCTTTTTCTCGCCGAGATAAGCACGTTTTCTGAAATGCCGCTCTCCCGTCACTCTGGTTAAAGTGTTATGAAAAAAAAGGCTGTTGGGGGCTAGGGAGTATCGAGTTGATCATTATACATGAAGAAATAACCAATTTCATCGTTTGGTTTATGTTTTACACGCGTTTTAAATTTTATTGCCGAAATCGCTTTTTCTCGCCGAGATAAGCACGTTTTCTGAAATGCCGCTCTCCCGTCACTCTGGTTAAAGTGTTATGAAAAAAAAGGCTGTTGGGGGCTAGGGAGTATCGAGTTGATCATTATACATGAAGAAATAACCAATTTCATCGTTTGGTTTATGTTTTACACGCGTTTTAAATTTTATTGCCGAAATCGCTTTTTCTCGCCGAGATAAGCACGTTTTCTGAAATGCCGCTCTCCCGTCACTCTGGTTAAAGTGTTATGAAAAAAAAGGCTGTTGGGGGCTAGGGAGTATCGAGTTGATCATTATACATGAAGAAATAACCAATTTCATCGTTTGGTTTATGTTTTACACGCGTTTTAAATTTTATTGCCGAAATCGCTTTTTCTCGCCGAGATAAGCACGTTTTCTGAAATGCCGCTCTCCCGTCACTCTGGTTAAAGTGTTATGAAAAAAAAGGCTGTTGGGGGCTAGGGAGTATCGAGTTGATCATTATACATGAAGAAATAACCAATTTCATCGTTTGGTTTATGTTTTACACGCGTTTTAAATTTTATTGCCGAAATCGCTTTTTCTCGCCGAGATAAGCACGTTTTCTGAAATGCCGCTCTCCCGTCACTCTGGTTAAAGTGTTATGAAAAAAAAGGCTGTTGGGGGCTAGGGAGTATCGAGTTGATCATTATACATGAAGAAATAACCAATTTCATCGTTTGGTTTATGTTTTACACGCGTTTTAAATTTTATTGCCGAAATCGCTTTTTCTCGCCGAGATAAGCACGTTTTCTGAAATGCCGCTCTCCCGTCACTCTGGTTAAAGTGTTATGAAAAAAAAGGCTGTTGGGGGCTAGGGAGTATCGAGTTGATCATTATACATGAAGAAATAACCAATTTCATCGTTTGGTTTATGTTTTACACGCGTTTTAAATTTTATTGCCGAAATCGCTTTTTCTCGCCGAGATAAGCACGTTTTCTGAAATGCCGCTCTCCCGTCACTCTGGTTAAAGTGTTATGAAAAAAAAGGCTGTTGGGGGCTAGGGAGTATCGAGTTGATCATTATACATGAAGAAATAACCAATTTCATCGTTTGGTTTATGTTTTACACGCGTTTTAAATTTTATTGCCGAAATCGCTTTTTCTCGCCGAGATAAGCACGTTTTCTGAAATGCCGCTCTCCCGTCACTCTGGTTAAAGTGTTATGAAAAAAAAGGCTGTTGGGGGCTAGGGAGTATCGAGTTGATCATTATACATGAAGAAATAACCAATTTCATCGTTTGGTTTATGTTTTACACGCGTTTTAAATTTTATTGCCGAAATCGCTTTTTCTCGCCGAGATAAGCACGTTTTCTGAAATGCCGCTCTCCCGTCACTCTGGTTAAAGTGTTATGAAAAAAAAGGCTGTTGGGGGCTAGGGAGTATCGAGTTGATCATTATACATGAAGAAATAACCAATTTCATCGTTTGGTTTATGTTTTACACGCGTTTTAAATTTTATTGCCGAAATCGCTTTTTCTCGCCGAGATAAGCACGTTTTCTGAAATGCCGCTCTCCCGTCACTCTGGTTAAAGTGTTATGAAAAAAAAGGCTGTTGGGGGCTAGGGAGTATCGAGTTGATCATTATACATGAAGAAATAACCAATTTCATCGTTTGGTTTATGTTTTACACGCGTTTTAAATTTTATTGCCGAAATCGCTTTTTCTCGCCGAGATAAGCACGTTTTCTGAAATGCCGCTCTCCCGTCACTCTGGTTAAAGTGTTATGAAAAAAAAGGCTGTTGGGGGCTAGGGAGTATCGAGTTGATCATTATACATGAAGAAATAACCAATTTCATCGTTTGGTTTATGTTTTACACGCGTTTTAAATTTTATTGCCGAAATCGCTTTTTCTCGCCGAGATAAGCACGTTTTCTGAAATGCCGCTCTCCCGTCACTCTGGTTAAAGTGTTATGAAAAAAAAGGCTGTTGGGGGCTAGGGAGTATCGAGTTGATCATTATACATGAAGAAATAACCAATTTCATCGTTTGGTTTATGTTTTACACGCGTTTTAAATTTTATTGCCGAAATCGCTTTTTCTCGCCGAGATAAGCACGTTTTCTGAAATGCCGCTCTCCCGTCACTCTGGTTAAAGTGTTATGAAAAAAAAGGCTGTTGGGGGCTAGGGAGTATCGAGTTGATCATTATACATGAAGAAATAACCAATTTCATCGTTTGGTTTATGTTTTACACGCGTTTTAAATTTTATTGCCGAAATCGCTTTTTCTCGCCGAGATAAGCACGTTTTCTGAAATGCCGCTCTCCCGTCACTCTGGTTAAAGTGTTATGAAAAAAAAGGCTGTTGGGGGCTAGGGAGTATCGAGTTGATCATTATACATGAAGAAATAACCAATTTCATCGTTTGGTTTATGTTTTACACGCGTTTTAAATTTTATTGCCGAAATCGCTTTTTCTCGCCGAGATAAGCACGTTTTCTGAAATGCCGCTCTCCCGTCACTCTGGTTAAAGTGTTATGAAAAAAAAGGCTGTTGGGGGCTAGGGAGTATCGAGTTGATCATTATACATGAAGAAATAACCAATTTCATCGTTTGGTTTATGTTTTACACGCGTTTTAAATTTTATTGCCGAAATCGCTTTTTCTCGCCGAGATAAGCACGTTTTCTGAAATGCCGCTCTCCCGTCACTCTGGTTAAAGTGTTATGAAAAAAAAGGCTGTTGGGGGCTAGGGAGTATCGAGTTGATCATTATACATGAAGAAATAACCAATTTCATCGTTTGGTTTATGTTTTACACGCGTTTTAAATTTTATTGCCGAAATCGCTTTTTCTCGCCGAGATAAGCACGTTTTCTGAAATGCCGCTCTCCCGTCACTCTGGTTAAAGTGTTATGAAAAAAAAGGCTGTTGGGGGCTAGGGAGTATCGAGTTGATCATTATACATGAAGAAATAACCAATTTCATCGTTTGGTTTATGTTTTACACGCGTTTTAAATTTTATTGCCGAAATCGCTTTTTCTCGCCGAGATAAGCACGTTTTCTGAAATGCCGCTCTCCCGTCACTCTGGTTAAAGTGTTATGAAAAAAAAGGCTGTTGGGGGCTAGGGAGTATCGAGTTGATCATTATACATGAAGAAATAACCAATTTCATCGTTTGGTTTATGTTTTACACGCGTTTTAAATTTTATTGCCGAAATCGCTTTTTCTCGCCGAGATAAGCACGTTTTCTGAAATGCCGCTCTCCCGTCACTCTGGTTAAAGTGTTATGAAAAAAAAGGCTGTTGGGGGCTAGGGAGTATCGAGTTGATCATTATACATGAAGAAATAACCAATTTCATCGTTTGGTTTATGTTTTACACGCGTTTTAAATTTTATTGCCGAAATCGCTTTTTCTCGCCGAGATAAGCACGTTTTCTGAAATGCCGCTCTCCCGTCACTCTGGTTAAAGTGTTATGAAAAAAAAGGCTGTTGGGGGCTAGGGAGTATCGAGTTGATCATTATACATGAAGAAATAACCAATTTCATCGTTTGGTTTATGTTTTACACGCGTTTTAAATTTTATTGCCGAAATCGCTTTTTCTCGCCGAGATAAGCACGTTTTCTGAAATGCCGCTCTCCCGTCACTCTGGTTAAAGTGTTATGAAAAAAAAGGCTGTTGGGGGCTAGGGAGTATCGAGTTGATCATTATACATGAAGAAATAACCAATTTCATCGTTTGGTTTATGTTTTACACGCGTTTTAAATTTTATTGCCGAAATCGCTTTTTCTCGCCGAGATAAGCACGTTTTCTGAAATGCCGCTCTCCCGTCACTCTGGTTAAAGTGTTATGAAAAAAAAGGCTGTTGGGGGCTAGGGAGTATCGAGTTGATCATTATACATGAAGAAATAACCAATTTCATCGTTTGGTTTATGTTTTACACGCGTTTTAAATTTTATTGCCGAAATCGCTTTTTCTCGCCGAGATAAGCACGTTTTCTGAAATGCCGCTCTCCCGTCACTCTGGTTAAAGTGTTATGAAAAAAAAGGCTGTTGGGGGCTAGGGAGTATCGAGTTGATCATTATACATGAAGAAATAACCAATTTCATCGTTTGGTTTATGTTTTACACGCGTTTTAAATTTTATTGCCGAAATCGCTTTTTCTCGCCGAGATAAGCACGTTTTCTGAAATGCCGCTCTCCCGTCACTCTGGTTAAAGTGTTATGAAAAAAAAGGCTGTTGGGGGCTAGGGAGTATCGAGTTGATCATTATACATGAAGAAATAACCAATTTCATCGTTTGGTTTATGTTTTACACGCGTTTTAAATTTTATTGCCGAAATCGCTTTTTCTCGCCGAGATAAGCACGTTTTCTGAAATGCCGCTCTCCCGTCACTCTGGTTAAAGTGTTATGAAAAAAAAGGCTGTTGGGGGCTAGGGAGTATCGAGTTGATCATTATACATGAAGAAATAACCAATTTCATCGTTTGGTTTATGTTTTACACGCGTTTTAAATTTTATTGCCGAAATCGCTTTTTCTCGCCGAGATAAGCACGTTTTCTGAAATGCCGCTCTCCCGTCACTCTGGTTAAAGTGTTATGAAAAAAAAGGCTGTTGGGGGCTAGGGAGTATCGAGTTGATCATTATACATGAAGAAATAACCAATTTCATCGTTTGGTTTATGTTTTACACGCGTTTTAAATTTTATTGCCGAAATCGCTTTTTCTCGCCGAGATAAGCACGTTTTCTGAAATGCCGCTCTCCCGTCACTCTGGTTAAAGTGTTATGAAAAAAAAGGCTGTTGGGGGCTAGGGAGTATCGAGTTGATCATTATACATGAAGAAATAACCAATTTCATCGTTTGGTTTATGTTTTACACGCGTTTTAAATTTTATTGCCGAAATCGCTTTTTCTCGCCGAGATAAGCACGTTTTCTGAAATGCCGCTCTCCCGTCACTCTGGTTAAAGTGTTATGAAAAAAAAGGCTGTTGGGGGCTAGGGAGTATCGAGTTGATCATTATACATGAAGAAATAACCAATTTCATCGTTTGGTTTATGTTTTACACGCGTTTTAAATTTTATTGCCGAAATCGCTTTTTCTCGCCGAGATAAGCACGTTTTCTGAAATGCCGCTCTCCCGTCACTCTGGTTAAAGTGTTATGAAAAAAAAGGCTGTTGGGGGCTAGGGAGTATCGAGTTGATCATTATACATGAAGAAATAACCAATTTCATCGTTTGGTTTATGTTTTACACGCGTTTTAAATTTTATTGCCGAAATCGCTTTTTCTCGCCGAGATAAGCACGTTTTCTGAAATGCCGCTCTCCCGTCACTCTGGTTAAAGTGTTATGAAAAAAAAGGCTGTTGGGGGCTAGGGAGTATCGAGTTGATCATTATACATGAAGAAATAACCAATTTCATCGTTTGGTTTATGTTTTACACGCGTTTTAAATTTTATTGCCGAAATCGCTTTTTCTCGCCGAGATAAGCACGTTTTCTGAAATGCCGCTCTCCCGTCACTCTGGTTAAAGTGTTATGAAAAAAAAGGCTGTTGGGGGCTAGGGAGTATCGAGTTGATCATTATACATGAAGAAATAACCAATTTCATCGTTTGGTTTATGTTTTACACGCGTTTTAAATTTTATTGCCGAAATCGCTTTTTCTCGCCGAGATAAGCACGTTTTCTGAAATGCCGCTCTCCCGTCACTCTGGTTAAAGTGTTATGAAAAAAAAGGCTGTTGGGGGCTAGGGAGTATCGAGTTGATCATTATACATGAAGAAATAACCAATTTCATCGTTTGGTTTATGTTTTACACGCGTTTTAAATTTTATTGCCGAAATCGCTTTTTCTCGCCGAGATAAGCACGTTTTCTGAAATGCCGCTCTCCCGTCACTCTGGTTAAAGTGTTATGAAAAAAAAGGCTGTTGGGGGCTAGGGAGTATCGAGTTGATCATTATACATGAAGAAATAACCAATTTCATCGTTTGGTTTATGTTTTACACGCGTTTTAAATTTTATTGCCGAAATCGCTTTTTCTCGCCGAGATAAGCACGTTTTCTGAAATGCCGCTCTCCCGTCACTCTGGTTAAAGTGTTATGAAAAAAAAGGCTGTTGGGGGCTAGGGAGTATCGAGTTGATCATTATACATGAAGAAATAACCAATTTCATCGTTTGGTTTATGTTTTACACGCGTTTTAAATTTTATTGCCGAAATCGCTTTTTCTCGCCGAGATAAGCACGTTTTCTGAAATGCCGCTCTCCCGTCACTCTGGTTAAAGTGTTATGAAAAAAAAGGCTGTTGGGGGCTAGGGAGTATCGAGTTGATCATTATACATGAAGAAATAACCAATTTCATCGTTTGGTTTATGTTTTACACGCGTTTTAAATTTTATTGCCGAAATCGCTTTTTCTCGCCGAGATAAGCACGTTTTCTGAAATGCCGCTCTCCCGTCACTCTGGTTAAAGTGTTATGAAAAAAAAGGCTGTTGGGGGCTAGGGAGTATCGAGTTGATCATTATACATGAAGAAATAACCAATTTCATCGTTTGGTTTATGTTTTACACGCGTTTTAAATTTTATTGCCGAAATCGCTTTTTCTCGCCGAGATAAGCACGTTTTCTGAAATGCCGCTCTCCCGTCACTCTGGTTAAAGTGTTATGAAAAAAAAGGCTGTTGGGGGCTAGGGAGTATCGAGTTGATCATTATACATGAAGAAATAACCAATTTCATCGTTTGGTTTATGTTTTACACGCGTTTTAAATTTTATTGCCGAAATCGCTTTTTCTCGCCGAGATAAGCACGTTTTCTGAAATGCCGCTCTCCCGTCACTCTGGTTAAAGTGTTATGAAAAAAAAGGCTGTTGGGGGCTAGGGAGTATCGAGTTGATCATTATACATGAAGAAATAACCAATTTCATCGTTTGGTTTATGTTTTACACGCGTTTTAAATTTTATTGCCGAAATCGCTTTTTCTCGCCGAGATAAGCACGTTTTCTGAAATGCCGCTCTCCCGTCACTCTGGTTAAAGTGTTATGAAAAAAAAGGCTGTTGGGGGCTAGGGAGTATCGAGTTGATCATTATACATGAAGAAATAACCAATTTCATCGTTTGGTTTATGTTTTACACGCGTTTTAAATTTTATTGCCGAAATCGCTTTTTCTCGCCGAGATAAGCACGTTTTCTGAAATGCCGCTCTCCCGTCACTCTGGTTAAAGTGTTATGAAAAAAAAGGCTGTTGGGGGCTAGGGAGTATCGAGTTGATCATTATACATGAAGAAATAACCAATTTCATCGTTTGGTTTATGTTTTACACGCGTTTTAAATTTTATTGCCGAAATCGCTTTTTCTCGCCGAGATAAGCACGTTTTCTGAAATGCCGCTCTCCCGTCACTCTGGTTAAAGTGTTATGAAAAAAAAGGCTGTTGGGGGCTAGGGAGTATCGAGTTGATCATTATACATGAAGAAATAACCAATTTCATCGTTTGGTTTATGTTTTACACGCGTTTTAAATTTTATTGCCGAAATCGCTTTTTCTCGCCGAGATAAGCACGTTTTCTGAAATGCCGCTCTCCCGTCACTCTGGTTAAAGTGTTATGAAAAAAAAGGCTGTTGGGGGCTAGGGAGTATCGAGTTGATCATTATACATGAAGAAATAACCAATTTCATCGTTTGGTTTATGTTTTACACGCGTTTTAAATTTTATTGCCGAAATCGCTTTTTCTCGCCGAGATAAGCACGTTTTCTGAAATGCCGCTCTCCCGTCACTCTGGTTAAAGTGTTATGAAAAAAAAGGCTGTTGGGGGCTAGGGAGTATCGAGTTGATCATTATACATGAAGAAATAACCAATTTCATCGTTTGGTTTATGTTTTACACGCGTTTTAAATTTTATTGCCGAAATCGCTTTTTCTCGCCGAGATAAGCACGTTTTCTGAAATGCCGCTCTCCCGTCACTCTGGTTAAAGTGTTATGAAAAAAAAGGCTGTTGGGGGCTAGGGAGTATCGAGTTGATCATTATACATGAAGAAATAACCAATTTCATCGTTTGGTTTATGTTTTACACGCGTTTTAAATTTTATTGCCGAAATCGCTTTTTCTCGCCGAGATAAGCACGTTTTCTGAAATGCCGCTCTCCCGTCACTCTGGTTAAAGTGTTATGAAAAAAAAGGCTGTTGGGGGCTAGGGAGTATCGAGTTGATCATTATACATGAAGAAATAACCAATTTCATCGTTTGGTTTATGTTTTACACGCGTTTTAAATTTTATTGCCGAAATCGCTTTTTCTCGCCGAGATAAGCACGTTTTCTGAAATGCCGCTCTCCCGTCACTCTGGTTAAAGTGTTATGAAAAAAAAGGCTGTTGGGGGCTAGGGAGTATCGAGTTGATCATTATACATGAAGAAATAACCAATTTCATCGTTTGGTTTATGTTTTACACGCGTTTTAAATTTTATTGCCGAAATCGCTTTTTCTCGCCGAGATAAGCACGTTTTCTGAAATGCCGCTCTCCCGTCACTCTGGTTAAAGTGTTATGAAAAAAAAGGCTGTTGGGGGCTAGGGAGTATCGAGTTGATCATTATACATGAAGAAATAACCAATTTCATCGTTTGGTTTATGTTTTACACGCGTTTTAAATTTTATTGCCGAAATCGCTTTTTCTCGCCGAGATAAGCACGTTTTCTGAAATGCCGCTCTCCCGTCACTCTGGTTAAAGTGTTATGAAAAAAAAGGCTGTTGGGGGCTAGGGAGTATCGAGTTGATCATTATACATGAAGAAATAACCAATTTCATCGTTTGGTTTATGTTTTACACGCGTTTTAAATTTTATTGCCGAAATCGCTTTTTCTCGCCGAGATAAGCACGTTTTCTGAAATGCCGCTCTCCCGTCACTCTGGTTAAAGTGTTATGAAAAAAAAGGCTGTTGGGGGCTAGGGAGTATCGAGTTGATCATTATACATGAAGAAATAACCAATTTCATCGTTTGGTTTATGTTTTACACGCGTTTTAAATTTTATTGCCGAAATCGCTTTTTCTCGCCGAGATAAGCACGTTTTCTGAAATGCCGCTCTCCCGTCACTCTGGTTAAAGTGTTATGAAAAAAAAGGCTGTTGGGGGCTAGGGAGTATCGAGTTGATCATTATACATGAAGAAATAACCAATTTCATCGTTTGGTTTATGTTTTACACGCGTTTTAAATTTTATTGCCGAAATCGCTTTTTCTCGCCGAGATAAGCACGTTTTCTGAAATGCCGCTCTCCCGTCACTCTGGTTAAAGTGTTATGAAAAAAAAGGCTGTTGGGGGCTAGGGAGTATCGAGTTGATCATTATACATGAAGAAATAACCAATTTCATCGTTTGGTTTATGTTTTACACGCGTTTTAAATTTTATTGCCGAAATCGCTTTTTCTCGCCGAGATAAGCACGTTTTCTGAAATGCCGCTCTCCCGTCACTCTGGTTAAAGTGTTATGAAAAAAAAGGCTGTTGGGGGCTAGGGAGTATCGAGTTGATCATTATACATGAAGAAATAACCAATTTCATCGTTTGGTTTATGTTTTACACGCGTTTTAAATTTTATTGCCGAAATCGCTTTTTCTCGCCGAGATAAGCACGTTTTCTGAAATGCCGCTCTCCCGTCACTCTGGTTAAAGTGTTATGAAAAAAAAGGCTGTTGGGGGCTAGGGAGTATCGAGTTGATCATTATACATGAAGAAATAACCAATTTCATCGTTTGGTTTATGTTTTACACGCGTTTTAAATTTTATTGCCGAAATCGCTTTTTCTCGCCGAGATAAGCACGTTTTCTGAAATGCCGCTCTCCCGTCACTCTGGTTAAAGTGTTATGAAAAAAAAGGCTGTTGGGGGCTAGGGAGTATCGAGTTGATCATTATACATGAAGAAATAACCAATTTCATCGTTTGGTTTATGTTTTACACGCGTTTTAAATTTTATTGCCGAAATCGCTTTTTCTCGCCGAGATAAGCACGTTTTCTGAAATGCCGCTCTCCCGTCACTCTGGTTAAAGTGTTATGAAAAAAAAGGCTGTTGGGGGCTAGGGAGTATCGAGTTGATCATTATACATGAAGAAATAACCAATTTCATCGTTTGGTTTATGTTTTACACGCGTTTTAAATTTTATTGCCGAAATCGCTTTTTCTCGCCGAGATAAGCACGTTTTCTGAAATGCCGCTCTCCCGTCACTCTGGTTAAAGTGTTATGAAAAAAAAGGCTGTTGGGGGCTAGGGAGTATCGAGTTGATCATTATACATGAAGAAATAACCAATTTCATCGTTTGGTTTATGTTTTACACGCGTTTTAAATTTTATTGCCGAAATCGCTTTTTCTCGCCGAGATAAGCACGTTTTCTGAAATGCCGCTCTCCCGTCACTCTGGTTAAAGTGTTATGAAAAAAAAGGCTGTTGGGGGCTAGGGAGTATCGAGTTGATCATTATACATGAAGAAATAACCAATTTCATCGTTTGGTTTATGTTTTACACGCGTTTTAAATTTTATTGCCGAAATCGCTTTTTCTCGCCGAGATAAGCACGTTTTCTGAAATGCCGCTCTCCCGTCACTCTGGTTAAAGTGTTATGAAAAAAAAGGCTGTTGGGGGCTAGGGAGTATCGAGTTGATCATTATACATGAAGAAATAACCAATTTCATCGTTTGGTTTATGTTTTACACGCGTTTTAAATTTTATTGCCGAAATCGCTTTTTCTCGCCGAGATAAGCACGTTTTCTGAAATGCCGCTCTCCCGTCACTCTGGTTAAAGTGTTATGAAAAAAAAGGCTGTTGGGGGCTAGGGAGTATCGAGTTGATCATTATACATGAAGAAATAACCAATTTCATCGTTTGGTTTATGTTTTACACGCGTTTTAAATTTTATTGCCGAAATCGCTTTTTCTCGCCGAGATAAGCACGTTTTCTGAAATGCCGCTCTCCCGTCACTCTGGTTAAAGTGTTATGAAAAAAAAGGCTGTTGGGGGCTAGGGAGTATCGAGTTGATCATTATACATGAAGAAATAACCAATTTCATCGTTTGGTTTATGTTTTACACGCGTTTTAAATTTTATTGCCGAAATCGCTTTTTCTCGCCGAGATAAGCACGTTTTCTGAAATGCCGCTCTCCCGTCACTCTGGTTAAAGTGTTATGAAAAAAAAGGCTGTTGGGGGCTAGGGAGTATCGAGTTGATCATTATACATGAAGAAATAACCAATTTCATCGTTTGGTTTATGTTTTACACGCGTTTTAAATTTTATTGCCGAAATCGCTTTTTCTCGCCGAGATAAGCACGTTTTCTGAAATGCCGCTCTCCCGTCACTCTGGTTAAAGTGTTATGAAAAAAAAGGCTGTTGGGGGCTAGGGAGTATCGAGTTGATCATTATACATGAAGAAATAACCAATTTCATCGTTTGGTTTATGTTTTACACGCGTTTTAAATTTTATTGCCGAAATCGCTTTTTCTCGCCGAGATAAGCACGTTTTCTGAAATGCCGCTCTCCCGTCACTCTGGTTAAAGTGTTATGAAAAAAAAGGCTGTTGGGGGCTAGGGAGTATCGAGTTGATCATTATACATGAAGAAATAACCAATTTCATCGTTTGGTTTATGTTTTACACGCGTTTTAAATTTTATTGCCGAAATCGCTTTTTCTCGCCGAGATAAGCACGTTTTCTGAAATGCCGCTCTCCCGTCACTCTGGTTAAAGTGTTATGAAAAAAAAGGCTGTTGGGGGCTAGGGAGTATCGAGTTGATCATTATACATGAAGAAATAACCAATTTCATCGTTTGGTTTATGTTTTACACGCGTTTTAAATTTTATTGCCGAAATCGCTTTTTCTCGCCGAGATAAGCACGTTTTCTGAAATGCCGCTCTCCCGTCACTCTGGTTAAAGTGTTATGAAAAAAAAGGCTGTTGGGGGCTAGGGAGTATCGAGTTGATCATTATACATGAAGAAATAACCAATTTCATCGTTTGGTTTATGTTTTACACGCGTTTTAAATTTTATTGCCGAAATCGCTTTTTCTCGCCGAGATAAGCACGTTTTCTGAAATGCCGCTCTCCCGTCACTCTGGTTAAAGTGTTATGAAAAAAAAGGCTGTTGGGGGCTAGGGAGTATCGAGTTGATCATTATACATGAAGAAATAACCAATTTCATCGTTTGGTTTATGTTTTACACGCGTTTTAAATTTTATTGCCGAAATCGCTTTTTCTCGCCGAGATAAGCACGTTTTCTGAAATGCCGCTCTCCCGTCACTCTGGTTAAAGTGTTATGAAAAAAAAGGCTGTTGGGGGCTAGGGAGTATCGAGTTGATCATTATACATGAAGAAATAACCAATTTCATCGTTTGGTTTATGTTTTACACGCGTTTTAAATTTTATTGCCGAAATCGCTTTTTCTCGCCGAGATAAGCACGTTTTCTGAAATGCCGCTCTCCCGTCACTCTGGTTAAAGTGTTATGAAAAAAAAGGCTGTTGGGGGCTAGGGAGTATCGAGTTGATCATTATACATGAAGAAATAACCAATTTCATCGTTTGGTTTATGTTTTACACGCGTTTTAAATTTTATTGCCGAAATCGCTTTTTCTCGCCGAGATAAGCACGTTTTCTGAAATGCCGCTCTCCCGTCACTCTGGTTAAAGTGTTATGAAAAAAAAGGCTGTTGGGGGCTAGGGAGTATCGAGTTGATCATTATACATGAAGAAATAACCAATTTCATCGTTTGGTTTATGTTTTACACGCGTTTTAAATTTTATTGCCGAAATCGCTTTTTCTCGCCGAGATAAGCACGTTTTCTGAAATGCCGCTCTCCCGTCACTCTGGTTAAAGTGTTATGAAAAAAAAGGCTGTTGGGGGCTAGGGAGTATCGAGTTGATCATTATACATGAAGAAATAACCAATTTCATCGTTTGGTTTATGTTTTACACGATGCTGAGCTCCAGCTGGAAGTGTAAAAAGAACCGGGCTGGTTAAAAAAAGAACCGGGCGACCCGGTAAAATTGCTTAGCCGGGGCTCTGGAAGCCTAACACGGCGTTATCTTGTCCAAAAAGCCGCTGCTGAGCTCCAGCTGGAAGTGTAAAAAGAACCGGGCTGGTTAAAAAAAAGAACCGGGCGACCCGGTAAAATTGCTTAGCCGGGGCTGTGGAAGCCTAACACGGCGTGATCTTGTCCAAAAAGCCGCTGCTGAGCTCCAGCTGGAAGTGTAAAAAGAACCGGGCTGGTTAAAAAAAAGAACCGGGCGGCCCGGTAAAATTGCTTAGCCGGAGCTCTGGAAGCCTAACCCGGCGTGATACTGTGCAAAAAGCCGCTGCTGAGCTCCAGCTGGAAGTGTAAAAAAAAACGGGCTGGTTAAAAAAAAGAACCGGGTGACCCTGTAAAATTGCTTAGCCGGGGCTCTGGAAGCCTAACACGGCGTGATCTTGTCCAAAAACCCGCTGCTGAGCTCCAGCTGGAAGTGTAAAAAGAACCGGGCTGGTTAAAAAAAAGAACCGGGCGGGCCGGTAAAAATGCTTAGCCGGGGCTCTGGAAGCCTAACACGGCGTGATCTTGTCCAAAAAGCCGCTCGTGAGCTCCAGCCGGAAGTGTAAAAAGAACCGGGCTGGTTCAAAAAAAGAACCGGGCGGCCCGGTAGAATTGCTTAGCCGAGGTCCTGGAAGCCTAACGCGGCGTGATCTTGCGCAAAAAGCCGCTGCTGAGCTCCAGCTGGAAGTGTAAAAAGAA
The DNA here is from genome assembly GCF_054491065.1 of Syngnathus leptorhynchus. Lineage (NCBI taxonomy): Eukaryota > Metazoa > Chordata > Actinopteri > Syngnathiformes > Syngnathidae > Syngnathus > Syngnathus leptorhynchus. The sequence continues at coordinate 10,178 of NW_028232145.1, read as the reverse complement.
CCGGGCTGGTTCAAAAAAAGAACCGGGCGGCCCGGTAAAATTGCTTAGCCGGGGTCCTGGAAGCCTAACGCGGCGTGATCTTGCCCGAAAGTCGGCCTCTATACTTCCATATTAGGTACTAGGCGCTCAGAGCCAACTTGGCAAAAATTTTCTAAGTGCCCACGGCTCTGCGGGGATTGTGCGTCCGACCCGCGCCGGTTCTCCAGCCGGCCTAAAATAACGCAAAACCAGCCTCTCCCCCTGGAGCTCACAGCCAAAGGCGAAACTTTTCTAAGTGCCTACGGCTCTGCGGGCTTTTGAGTCCGCCCCGCGCCGGTTCGTCGGTCGGCCTCAAAAAGCGAAAAATCAGCCTCTCTCCCTGGAGCTCGACTCGAGTTGATCATTATACATGAAGAAATAACCAATTTCATCGTTTGGTTTATGTTTTACACGCGTTTTAAATTTTATTGCCGAAATCGCTTTTTCTCGCCGAGATAAGCACGTTTTCTGAAATGCCGCTCTCCCGTCACTCTGGTTAAAGTGTTATGAAAAAAAAGGCTGTTGGGGGCTAGGGAGTATCGAGTTGATCATTATACATGAAGAAATAACAAATTTCATCGTTTGGTTTATGTTTTACACGCGTTTTAAATTTTATTGCCGAAATCGCTTTTTCTCGCCGAGATAAGCACGTTTTCTGAAATGCCGCTCTCCCGTCACTCTGGTTAAAGTGTTATGAAAAAAAAGGCTGTTGGGGGCTAGGGAGTATCGAGTTGATCATTATACATGAAGAAATAACCAATTTCATCGTTTGGTTTATGTTTTACACGCGTTTTAAATTTTATTGCCGAAATCGCTTTTTCTCGCCGAGATAAGCACGTTTTCTGAAATGCCGCTCTCCCGTCACTCTGGTTAAAGTGTTATGAAAAAAAAGGCTGTTGGGGGCTAGGGAGTATCGAGTTGATCATTATACATGAAGAAATAACCAATTTCATCGTTTGGTTTATGTTTTACACGCGTTTTAAATTTTATTGCCGAAATCGCTTTTTCTCGCCGAGATAAGCACGTTTTCTGAAATGCCGCTCTCCCGTCACTCTGGTTAAAGTGTTATGAAAAAAAAGGCTGTTGGGGGCTAGGGAGTATCGAGTTGATCATTATACATGAAGAAATAACCAATTTCATCGTTTGGTTTATGTTTTACACGCGTTTTAAATTTTATTGCCGAAATCGCTTTTTCTCGCCGAGATAAGCACGTTTTCTGAAATGCCGCTCTCCCGTCACTCTGGTTAAAGTGTTATGAAAAAAAAGGCTGTTGGGGGCTAGGGAGTATCGAGTTGATCATTATACATGAAGAAATAACCAATTTCATCGTTTGGTTTATGTTTTACACGATGCTGAGCTCCAGCTGGAAGTGTAAAAAGAACCGGGCTGGTTAAAAAAAGAACCGGGCGACCCGGTAAAATTGCTTAGCCGGGGCTCTGGAAGCCTAACACGGCGTTATCTTGTCCAAAAAGCCGCTGCTGAGCTCCAGCTGGAAGTGTAAAAAGAACCGGGCTGGTTAAAAAAAAGAACCGGGCGACCCGGTAAAATTGCTTAGCCGGGGCTGTGGAAGCCTAACACGGCGTGATCTTGTCCAAAAAGCCGCTGCTGAGCTCCAGCTGGAAGTGTAAAAAGAACCGGGCTGGTTAAAAAAAAGAACCGGGCGGCCCGGTAAAATTGCTTAGCCGGAGCTCTGGAAGCCTAACCCGGCGTGATACTGTGCAAAAAGCCGCTGCTGAGCTCCAGCTGGAAGTGTAAAAAAAAACGGGCTGGTTAAAAAAAAGAACCGGGTGACCCTGTAAAATTGCTTAGCCGGGGCTCTGGAAGCCTAACACGGCGTGATCTTGTCCAAAAACCCGCTGCTGAGCTCCAGCTGGAAGTGTAAAAAGAACCGGGCTGGTTAAAAAAAAGAACCGGGCGGGCCGGTAAAAATGCTTAGCCGGGGCTCTGGAAGCCTAACACGGCGTGATCTTGTCCAAAAAGCCGCTCGTGAGCTCCAGCCGGAAGTGTAAAAAGAACCGGGCTGGTTCAAAAAAAGAACCGGGCGGCCCGGTAGAATTGCTTAGCCGAGGTCCTGGAAGCCTAACGCGGCGTGATCTTGCGCAAAAAGCCGCTGCTGAGCTCCAGCTGGAAGTGTAAAAAGAACCGGGCTGGTTCAAAAAAAGAACCGGGCGGCCCGGTAAAATTGCTTAGCCGGGGTCCTGGAAGCCTAACGCGGCGTGATCTTGCCCGAAAGTCGGCCTCTATACTTCCATATTAGGTACTAGGCGCTCAGAGCCAACTTGGCAAAAATTTTCTAAGTGCCCACGGCTCTGCGGGGATTGTGCGTCCGACCCGCGCCGGTTCTCCAGCCGGCCTAAAATAACGCAAAACCAGCCTCTCCCCCTGGAGCTCACAGCCAAAGGCGAAACTTTTCTAAGTGCCTACGGCTCTGCGGGCTTTTGAGTCCGCCCCGCGCCGGTTCGTCGGTCGGCCTCAAAAAGCGAAAAATCAGCCTCTCTCCCTGGAGCTCGACTCGAGTTGATCATTATACATGAAGAAATAACCAATTTCATCGTTTGGTTTATGTTTTACACGCGTTTTAAATTTTATTGCCGAAATCGCTTTTTCTCGCCGAGATAAGCACGTTTTCTGAAATGCCGCTCTCCCGTCACTCTGGTTAAAGTGTTATGAAAAAAAAGGCTGTTGGGGGCTAGGGAGTATCGAGTTGATCATTATACATGAAGAAATAACAAATTTCATCGTTTGGTTTATGTTTTACACGCGTTTTAAATTTTATTGCCGAAATCGCTTTTTCTCGCCGAGATAAGCACGTTTTCTGAAATGCCGCTCTCCCGTCACTCTGGTTAAAGTGTTATGAAAAAAAAGGCTGTTGGGGGCTAGGGAGTATCGAGTTGATCATTATACATGAAGAAATAACCAATTTCATCGTTTGGTTTATGTTTTACACGCGTTTTAAATTTTATTGCCGAAATCGCTTTTTCTCGCCGAGATAAGCACGTTTTCTGAAATGCCGCTCTCCCGTCACTCTGGTTAAAGTGTTATGAAAAAAAAGGCTGTTGGGGGCTAGGGAGTATCGAGTTGATCATTATACATGAAGAAATAACCAATTTCATCGTTTGGTTTATGTTTTACACGCGTTTTAAATTTTATTGCCGAAATCGCTTTTTCTCGCCGAGATAAGCACGTTTTCTGAAATGCCGCTCTCCCGTCACTCTGGTTAAAGTGTTATGAAAAAAAAGGCTGTTGGGGGCTAGGGAGTATCGAGTTGATCATTATACATGAAGAAATAACCAATTTCATCGTTTGGTTTATGTTTTACACGCGTTTTAAATTTTATTGCCGAAATCGCTTTTTCTCGCCGAGATAAGCACGTTTTCTGAAATGCCGCTCTCCCGTCACTCTGGTTAAAGTGTTATGAAAAAAAAGGCTGTTGGGGGCTAGGGAGTATCGAGTTGATCATTATACATGAAGAAATAACCAATTTCATCGTTTGGTTTATGTTTTACACGATGCTGAGCTCCAGCTGGAAGTGTAAAAAGAACCGGGCTGGTTAAAAAAAGAACCGGGCCACCCGGTAAAATTGCTTAGCCGGGGCTCTGGAAGCCTAACACGGCGTGATCTTGTCCAAAAAGCCGCTGCTGAGCTCCAGCTGGAAGTGTAAAAAGAACCGGGCTGGTTAAAAAAAAGAACCGGGCGACCCGGTAAAATTGCTTAGCCGGGGCTCTGGAAGCCTAACACGGCGTGATCTTGTCCAAAAAGCCGCTGCTGAGCTCCAGCTGGAAGTGTAAAAAGAACCGGGCTGGTTAAAAAAAAGAACCGGGCGGCCCGGTAAAATTGCTTAGCCGGGGCTCTGGAAGCCTAACCCGGCGTGATACTGTGCAAAAAGCCGCTGCTGAGCTCCAGCTGGAAGTGTAAAAAAAACCGGGCTGGTTAAAAAAAAGAACCGGGCGACCCTGTAAAATTGCTTAGCCGGGGCTCTGGAAGCCTAACACGGCGTGATCTTGTCCAAAAACCCGCTGCTGAGCTCCAGCTGGAAGTGTAAAAAGAACCGGGCTGGTTAAAAAAAAGAATCGGGCGGGCCGGTAAAATTGCTTAGCCGGGGCTCTGGAAGCCTAACACGGCGTGATCTTGTCCAAAAAGCCGCTCGTGAGCTCCAGCTGGAAGTGTAAAAAGAACCGGGCTGGTTCAAAAAAAGAACCGGGCGGCCCGGTAGAATTGCTTAGCCGAGGTCCTGGAAGCCTAACCCGGCGTGATCTTGCGCAAAAAGCCGCTGCTGAGCTCCAGCTGGAAGTGTAAAAAGAACCGGGCTGGTTCAAAAAAAGAACCGGGCGGCCCGGTAAAATTGCTTAGCCGGGGTCCTGGAAGCCTAACGCGGCGTGACCTTGCCCGAAAGTCGGCCTCTATACTTCCATATTAGGTACCAGGCGCTCAGAGCCAACTTGGCAAAAATTTTCGAAGTGCCCACGGCTCTGCGGGGATTGTGCGTCCGACCCGCGCCGGTTCTCCAGCCGGCCTAAAATAACGCAAAACCAGCCTCTCCCCCTGGAGCTCACAGCCAAAGGCGAAACTTTTCTAAGTGCCTACGGCTCTGCGGGCTTTTGAGTCCGCCCCGCGCCGGTTCGTCGGTCGGCCTCAAAAAGCGAAAAATCAGCCTCTCTCCCTGGAGCTCGACTCGAGTTGATCATTATACATGAAGAAATAACCAATTTCATCGTTTGGTTTATGTTTTACACGCGTTTTAAATTTTATTGCCGAAATCGCTTTTTCTCGCCGAGATAAGCACGTTTTCTGAAATGCCGCTCTCCCGTCACTCTGGTTAAAGTGTTATGAAAAAAAAAGGCTGTTGGGGGCTAGGGAGTATCGAGTTGATCATTATACATGAAGAAATAACCAATTTCATCGTTTGGTTTATGTTTTACACGCGTTTTAAATTTTATTGCCGAAATCGCTTTTTCTCGCCGAGATAAGCACGTTTTCTGAAATGCCGCTCTCCCGTCACTCTGGTTAAAGTGTTATGAAAAAAAAGGCTGTTGGGGGCTAGGGAGTATCGAGTTGATCATTATACATGAAGAAATAACCAATTTCATCGTTTGGTTTATGTTTTACACGCGTTTTAAATTTTATTGCCGAAATCGCTTTTTCTCGCCGAGATAAGCACGTTTTCTGAAATGCCGCTCTCCCGTCACTCTGGTTAAAGTGTTATGAAAAAAAAGGCTGTTGGGGGCTAGGGAGTATCGAGTTGATCATTATACATGAAGAAATAACCAATTTCATCGTTTGGTTTATGTTTTACACGCGTTTTAAATTTTATTGCCGAAATCGCTTTTTCTCGCCGAGATAAGCACGTTTTCTGAAATGCCGCTCTCCCGTCACTCTGGTTAAAGTGTTATGAAAAAAAAGGCTGTTGGGGGCTAGGGAGTATCGAGTTGATCATTATACATGAAGAAATAACCAATTTCATCGTTTGGTTTATGTTTTACACGCGTTTTAAATTTTATTGCCGAAATCGCTTTTTCTCGCCGAGATAAGCACGTTTTCTGAAATGCCGCTCTCCCGTCACTCTGGTTAAAGTGTTATGAAAAAAAAGGCTGTTGGGGGCTAGGGAGTATCGAGTTGATCATTATACATGAAGAAATAACCAATTTCATCGTTTGGTTTATGTTTTACACGCGTTTTAAATTTTATTGCCGAAATCGCTTTTTCTCGCCGAGATAAGCACGTTTTCTGAAATGCCGCTCTCCCGTCACTCTGGTTAAAGTGTTATGAAAAAAAAGGCTGTTGGGGGCTAGGGAGTATCGAGTTGATCATTATACATGAAGAAATAACCAATTTCATCGTTTGGTTTATGTTTTACACGCGTTTTAAATTTTATTGCCGAAATCGCTTTTTCTCGCCGAGATAAGCACGTTTTCTGAAATGCCGCTCTCCCGTCACTCTGGTTAAAGTGTTATGAAAAAAAAGGCTGTTGGGGGCTAGGGAGTATCGAGTTGATCATTATACATGAAGAAATAACCAATTTCTTCGTTTGGTTTATGTTTTACACGCGTTTTAAATTTTATTGCCGAAATCGCTTTTTCTCGCCGAGATAAGCACGTTTTCTGAAATGCCGCTCTCCCGTCACTCTGGTTAAAGTGTTATGAAAAAAAAGGCTGTTGGGGGCTAGGGAGTATCGAGTTGATCATTATACATGAAGAAATAACCAATTTCATCGTTTGGTTTATGTTTTACACGCGTTTTAAATTTTATTGCCGAAATCGCTTTTTCTCGCCGAGATAAGCACGTTTTCTGAAATGCCGCTCTCCCGTCACTCTGGTTAAAGTGTTATGAAAAAAAAGGCTGTTGGGGGCTAGGGAGTATCGAGTTGATCATTATACATGAAGAAATAACCAATTTCATCGTTTGGTTTATGTTTTACACGCGTTTTAAATTTTATTGCCGAAATCGCTTTTTCTCGCCGAGATAAGCACGTTTTCTGAAATGCCGCTCTCCCGTCACTCTGGTTAAAGTGTTATGAAAAAAAAGGCTGTTGGGGGCTAGGGAGTATCGAGTTGATCATTATACATGAAGAAATAACCAATTTCATCGTTTGGTTTATGTTTTACACGCGTTTTAAATTTTATTGCCGAAATCGCTTTTTCTCGCCGAGATAAGCACGTTTTCTGAAATGCCGCTCTCCCGTCACTCTGGTTAAAGTGTTATGAAAAAAAAGGCTGTTGGGGGCTAGGGAGTATCGAGTTGATCATTATACACGAAGAAATAACCAATTTCATCGTTTGGTTTATGTTTTACACGCGTTTTAAATTTTATTGCCGAAATCGCTTTTTCTCGCCGAGATAAGCACGTTTTCTGAAATGCCGCTCTCCCGTCACTCTGGTTAAAGTGTTATGAAAAAAAAGGCTGTTGGGGGCTAGGGAGTATCGAGTTGATCATTATACATGAAGAAATAACCAATTTCATCGTTTGGTTTATGTTTTACACGCGTTTTAAATTTTATTGCCGAAATCGCTTTTTCTCGCCGAGATAAGCACGTTTTCTGAAATGCCGCTCTCCCGTCACTCTGGTTAAAGTGTTATGAAAAAAAAGGCTGTTGGGGGCTAGGGAGTATCGAGTTGATCATTATACATGAAGAAATAACCAATTTCATCGTTTGGTTTATGTTTTACACGCGTTTTAAATTTTATTGCCGAAATCGCTTTTTCTCGCCGAGATAAGCACGTTTTCTGAAATGCCGCTCTCCCGTCACTCTGGTTAAAGTGTTATGAAAAAAAAGGCTGTTGGGGGCTAGGGAGTATCGAGTTGATCATTATACACGAAGAAATAACCAATTTCATCGTTTGGTTTATGTTTTACACGCGTTTTAAATTTTATTGCCGAAATCGCTTTTTCTCGCCGGGATAAGCACGTTTTCTGAAATGCCGCTCTCCCGTCACTCTGGTTAAAGTGTTATGAAAAAAAAGGCTGTTGGGGGCTAGGGAGTATCGAGTTGATCATTATACATGAAGAAATAACCAATTTCATCGTTTGGTTTATGTTTTACACGCGTTTTAAATTTTATTGCCGAAATCGCTTTTTCTCGCCGAGATAAGCACGTTTTCTGAAATGCCGCTCTCCCGTCACTCTGGTTAAAGTGTTATGAAAAAAAAGGCTGTTGGGGGCTAGGGAGTATCGAGTTGATCATTATACATGAAGAAATAACCAATTTCATCGTTTGGTTTATGTTTTACACGCGTTTTAAATTTTATTGCCGAAATCGCTTTTTCTCGCCGAGATAAGCACGTTTTCTGAAATGCCGCTCTCTCGTCACTCTGGTTAAAGTGTTATGAAAAAAAAAGGCTGTTGGGGGCTAGGGAGTATCGAGTTGATCATTATACATGAAGAAATAACCAATTTCATCGTTTGGTTTATGTTTTACACGCGTTTTAAATTTTATTGCCGAAATCGCTTTTTCTCGCCGAGATAAGCACGTTTTCTGAAATGCCGCTCTCCCGTCACTCTGGTTAAAGTGTTATGAAAAGAAAGGCTGTTGGGGGCTAGGGAGTATCGAGTTGATCATTATACATGAAGAAATAACCAATTTCATCGTTTGGTTTATGTTTTACACGCGTTTTAAATTTTATTGCCGAAATCGCTTTTTCTCGCCGAGATAAGCACGTTTTCTGAAATGCCGCTCTCCCGTCACTCTGGTTAAAGTGTTATGAAAAAAAAAGGCTGTTGGGGGCTAGGGAGTATCGAGTTGATCATTATACATGAAGAAATAACCAATTTCATCGTTTGGTTTATGTTTTACACGCGTTTTAAATTTTATTGCCGAAATCGCTTTTTCTCGCCGAGATAAGCACGTTTTCTGAAATGCCGCTCTCCCGTCACTCTGGTTAAAGTGTTATGAAAAAAAAGGCTGTTGGGGGCTAGGGAGTATCGAGTTGATCATTATACATGAAGAAATAACCAATTTCATCGTTTGGTTTATGTTTTACACGCGTTTTAAATTTTATTGCCGAAATCGCTTTTTCTCGCCGAGATAAGCACGTTTTCTGAAATGCCGCTCTCCCGTCACTCTGGTTAAAGTGTTATGAAAAAAAAGGCTGTTGGGGGCTAGGGAGTATCGAGTTGATCATTATACATGAAGAAATAACCAATTTCATCGTTTGGTTTATGTTTTACACGCGTTTTAAATTTTATTGCCGAAATCGCTTTTTCTCGCCGAGATAATCACGTTTTCTGAAATGCCGCTCTCCCGTCACTCTGGTTAAAGTGTTATGAAAAAAAAGGCTGTTGGGGGCTAGGGAGTATCGAGTTGATCATTATACATGAAGAAATAACCAATTTCATCGTTTGGTTTATGTTTTACACGCGTTTTAAATTTTATTGCCGAAATCGCTTTTTCTCGCCGAGATAAGCACGTTTTCTGAAATGCCGCTCTCCCGTCACTCTGGTTAAAGTGTTATGAAAAAAAAGGCTGTTGGGGGCTAGGGAGTATCGAGTTGATCATTATACATGAAGAAATAACCAATTTCATCGTTTGGTTTATGTTTTACACGCGTTTTAAATTTTATTGCCGAAATCGCTTTTTCTCGCCGAGATAAGCACGTTTTCTGAAATGCCGCTCTCCCGTCACTCTGGTTAAAGTGTTATGAAAAAAAAGGCTGTTGGGGGCTAGGGAGTATCGAGTTGATCATTATACATGAAGAAATAACCAATTTCATCGTTTGGTTTATGTTTTACACGCGTTTTAAATTTTATTGCCGAAATCGCTTTTTCTCGCCGAGATAAGCACGTTTTCTGAAATGCCGCTCTCCCGTCACTCTGGTTAAAGTGTTATGAAAAAAAAGGCTGTTGGGGGCTAGGGAGTATCGAGTTGATCATTATACATGAAGAAATAACCAATTTCATCGTTTGGTTTATGTTTTACACGCGTTTTAAATTTTATTGCCGAAATCGCTTTTTCTCGCCGAGATAAGCACGTTTTCTGAAATGCCGCTCTCCCGTCACTCTGGTTAAAGTGTTATGAAAAAAAAGGCTGTTGGGGGCTAGGGAGTATCGAGTTGATCATTATACATGAAGAAATAACCAATTTCATCGTTTGGTTTATGTTTTACACGCGTTTTAAATTTTATTGCCGAAATCGCTTTTTCTCGCCGAGATAAGCACGTTTTCTGAAATGCCGCTCTCCCGTCACTCTGGTTAAAGTGTTATGAAAAAAAAGGCTGTTGGGGGCTAGGGAGTATCGAGTTGATCATTATACATGAAGAAATAACCAATTTCATCGTTTGGTTTATGTTTTACACGCGTTTTAAATTTTATTGCCGAAATCGCTTTTTCTCGCCGAGATAAGCACGTTTTCTGAAATGCCGCTCTCCCGTCACTCTGGTTAAAGTGTTATGAAAAAAAAGGCTGTTGGGGGCTAGGGAGTATCGAGTTGATCATTATACATGAAGAAATAACCAATTTCATCGTTTGGTTTATGTTTTACACGCGTTTTAAATTTTATTGCCGAAATCGCTTTTTCTCGCCGAGATAAGCACGTTTTCTGAAATGCCGCTCTCCCGTCACTCTGGTTAAAGTGTTGTGAAAAAAAAGGCTGTTGGGGGCTAGGGAGTATCGAGTTGATCATTATACATGAAGAAATAACCAATTTCATCGTTTGGTTTATGTTTTACACG
>NW_028232144.1:122500-147500 GCF_054491065.1 Syngnathus leptorhynchus | reverse complement strand
GCGGCGGGTGAGTGACAGAGCTTATCCGAGCGGCTGGAACTCTGCGCCGGCGTGGTCGAGCGTGAGGCCTCGGCCCTTTGGCTGCCTGGTACCTAAAACACTTCCATTGATCCAGCCACGGAGGGTGCTGGCTGGTGGCTCCATACCTCCAGAGCTCCAGAGCTCCATAGCACCAGAGCTCCATAGCTCCATAGCACCAGAGCTCCATAGCTCCATAGCACCAGAGCTCCATAGCTCCATAGCACCAGAGCTCCATAGCTCCATAGCACCAGAGCTCCATAGCTCCATAGCACCAGGGCTCCATAGCTCCATAGCTCCAGGGCTCCATAGCTCCATAGCTCCAGAGCTCCAGAGCTCCAGAGCTCCATAGCTCCATAGCTCCATAGCTCCATACTTCCATAGCTCCGGAGCTCCATGGCTCCATACTTCCATAGCTCCAGCCTGGCTGGCTGGTGGCTCCATAGCTCCATACTTGCAGCCACGGAGCTGGCGAAAATTGCACTAAGTGCGAAAGCCCATTCATTTACAACGGCGTGTCCACAAGGCGGCGAAATTTCCCCGTTACCGGTGGCTGCGCGGCGGGTGAGTGACAGAGCTTATCCGAGCGGCTGGAACTCTGCGCCGGCGTGGTCGAGCGTGAGGCCTCGGCCCTTTGGCTGCCTGGTACCTAAAACACTTCCATTGATCCAGCCTCGGAGGGTGCTGGCTGGTGGCTCCATACCTCCATAGCTCCATACCTCCAGAGCTCCAGAGCTCCATAGCACCAGAGCTCCATAGCTCCATAGCACCAGAGCTCCATAATACCAGAGCTCCATAGCTCCATAGCTCCATAGCACCAGAGCTCCATAGCTCCATAGCACCAGAGCTCCATAGCTCCATAGCACCAGAGCTCCATAGCTCCATAGCACCAGAGCTCCATAGCTCCATAGCACCAGAGCTCCATAGCTCCATAGCACCAGAGCTCCATAGCTCCATAGCACCAGGGCTCCATAGCTCCATAGCTCCAGGGCTCCATAGCTCCATAGCTCCAGAGCTCCAGAGCTCCAGAGCTCCATAGCTCCATAGCTCCATAGCTCCATACTTCCATAGCTCCGGAGCTCCATGGCTCCATACTTCCATAGCTCCAGCCTGGCTGGCTGGTGGCTCCATAGCTCCATACTTGCAGCCACGGAGCTGGCGAAAATTGCACTAAGTGCGAAAGCCCATTCATTTACAACGGCGTGTCCACAAGGCGGCGACATTTCCCCGTTACCGGTGGCTGCGCGGCGGGTGAGTGACAGAGCTTATCCGAGCGGCTGGAACTCTGCGCCGGCGTGGTCGAGCGTGAGGCCTCGGCCCTTTGGCTGCCTGGTACCTAAAACACTTCCATTGATCCAGCCTCGGAGGGTGCTGGCTGGTGGCTCCATACCTCCATAGCTCCATACCTCCAGAGCTCCAGAGCTCCATAGCACCAGAGCTCCATAGCTCCATAGCACCAGAGCTCCATAATACCAGAGCTCCATAGCTCCATAGCTCCATAGCACCAGAGCTCCATAGCTCCATAGCACCAGAGCTCCATAGCTCCATAGCACCAGAGCTCCATAGCTCCATAGCACCAGAGCTCCATAGCTCCATAGCACCAGAGCTCCATAGCTCCATAGCACCAGAGCTCGATAGCTCCATAGCACCAGAGCTCCATAGCTCCATAGCACCAGAGCTCCATAGCTCCATAGCACCAGAGCTCCATAGCTCCATAGCACCAGAGCTCCAGAGCTCCATAGCACCAGAGCTCCATAGCTCCATAGCTCCATACTTCCATAGCACCAGAGCTCCATACCTCCAGAGCTCCATAGCTCCAGCCTGGGTGGCTGGTGGCTCCATAGCTCCATACTTCCATACTTGCAGCCACGGAGTTGGCTAAAATTGCACTAAGTGCGAAAGCCCATTCATTTACAACGGCGTGTCCGCCAGGCGGCGACATTTCCCCGTTACCGGTGGCTGCGCGGCGGGTGAGTGACAGAGCTTATCCGAGCGGCTGGAACTCTGCGCCGGCGTGGTCGAGCGTGAGGCCTCGGCCCTTTGGCTGCCTGGTACCTAAAACACTTCCATTGATCCAGCCACGGAGGGTGCTGGCTGGTGGCTCCATACCTCCAGAGCTCCAGAGCTCCATAGCACCAGAGCTCCATAGCTCCATAGCACCAGAGCTCCATAGCTCCATAGCACCAGAGCTCCATAGCTCCATAGCACCAGAGCTCCATAGCTCCATAGCACCAGAGCTCCATAGCTCCATAGCACCAGAGCTCCATAGCTCCATAGCACCATAGCTCCATAGCACAAGAGCTCCATAGCTCCATAGCACCAGAGCTCCATAGCTCCATAGCTCCATAGCACCAGAGCTCCATAGCTCCATAGCACCAGAGCTCCATAGCTCCATAGCACCAGAGCTCCATAGCTCCATAGCACAAGAGCTCCATAGCTCCATAGCACCATAGCTCCATAGCACCAGAGCTCCATAGCTCCATAGCACCAGAGCTCCATAGCTCCATAGCTCCATAGCACCAGAGCTCCATAGCTCCATAGCACCAGAGCTCCATAGCTCCATAGCACCAGAGCTCCATAGCTCCATAGCACCAGAGCTCCATAGCTCCATAGCACCAGAGCTCCATAGCTCCATAGCACCAGAGCTCCATAGCTCCATAGCACCAGAGCTCCATAGCTCCATAGCACCAGAGCTCCATAGCTCCATAGCTCCAGGGCTCCATAGCTCCAGGGCTCCATAGCTCCATAGCTCCAGGGCTCCATAGCTCCATACCTCCAGAGCTCCATAGCTCCAGCCTGGGTGGCTGGTGGCTCCATAGCTCCATACTTCCATAGCTCCAGTCAGAGAGTTGGCTAAAATTGCACTAAGTGCGAAAGCCCATTCATTTACAACGGCGTGTCCGCCAGGCGGCGACATTTCCCCGTTACCGGTGGCTGCGCGGCGGGTGAGTGACAGAGCTTATCCGAGCGGCTGGAACTCTGCGCCGGCGTGGTCGAGCGTGAGGCCTCGGCCCTTTGGCTGCCTGGTACCTAAAACACTTCCATTGATCCAGCCACGGAGGGTGCTGGCTGGTGGCTCCATACCTCCAGAGCTCCAGAGCTCCATAGCACCAGAGCTCCATAGCTCCATAGCACCAGAGCTCCAGAGCTCCATAGCACCAGAGCTCCATAGCTCCATAGCACCAGAGCTCCATAGCTCCATAGCACCAGAGCTCCATAGCTCCATAGCACCAGAGCTCCATAGCTCCATAGCTCCATAGCACCAGAGCTCCATAGCTCCATAGCACCAGAGCTCCATAGCTCCATAGCACCAGAGCTCCATAGCTCCATAGCACCAGAGCTCCATAGCTCCATAGCACCAGAGCTCCATAGCTCCATAGCACCAGAGCTCCATAGCTCCATAGCACCAGAGCTCCATAGCTCCATAGCACCAGAGCTCCATAGCTCCATAGCACCAGAGCTCCATAGCTCCATAGCTCCAGGGCTCCATAGCTCCATAGCTCCAGGGCTCCATAGCTCCAGGGCTCCAGGGCTCCATAGCTCCAGGGCTCCATAGCTCCAGGGCTCCAGGGCTCCATAGCTCCATACCTCCAGAGCTCCATACCTCCAGAGCTCCAGAGCTCCATAGCACCAGAGCTCCATGGCTTCAGAGCTCCATAGCACCATAGCTCCATACCTCCAGAGCTCCAGGGCTCCATAGCTCCATAGCTCCATAGCTCCATAGCTCCATACCTCCAGAGCTCCATAGCACCAGAGCTCCATGGCTCCATAGCTCCAGCCTGGGTGGCTGGTGGCTCCATAGCTCCATACTTCCATAGCTCCAGTCAGAGAGTTGGCGAAAATTGCACTAAGTGCGAAAGCCCATTCATTTACAACGGCGTGTCCGCCAGGCGGCGACATTTCCCCGTTACCGGTGGCTGCGCGGCGGGTGAGTGACAGAGCTTATCCGAGCGGCTGGAACTCTGCGCCGGCGTGGTCGAGCGGCTGGCCTCGGTAGTTGAGGTACCAGGGGTGGGGCGGGGAGCTCCAGGCGGGTCTTGTGAGAGAGTGAAGCCGAGCGGCTGGAACTCTCGGCCGGCCTGGTCGAGCGGCTGGCCTCGGTAGTTGAGGTACCAGGGGCGGGCTGGGGAGCTCCAGGCGGGGCTTGTGAGAGAGTGAAGCCGAGCGGCTGGAACTCTGGGCCGGCCTGGTCGAGCGGCTGGCCTCGGTAGTTGAGGTACCAGGGGTGGGCTGGGGAGCTCCAGGCGGGGCTTGTGAGAGAGTGTAGCCGAGCGGCTGGAACTCTGGGCCGGCGTGGTTGAGCAGCATGCCCGCGGAGGTGGCTCTTCCATAGGCAGGGAGGGTGCTGGAGCTCCACACTTCCATAGGCAGGGAGGGTGCTGGAGCTCCACACTTCCATAGGCAGGGAGGGTGCTGGAGCTCCACACTTCCATAGGCAGGGAGGGTGCTGGAGCTCCACACTTCCATAGGCAGGGAGGGTGCTGGAGCTCCACACTTCCATAGGCAGGGAGGGTGCTGGAGCTCCACACTTCCATAGGCAGGGAGGGTGCTGGAGCTCCACACTTCCATAGGCAGGGAGGGTGCTGGAGCTCCACACTTCCATAGGCAGGGAGGGTGCTGGAGCTCCACACTTCCATAGGCAGGGAGGGTGCTGGAGCTCCACACTTCCATAGGCAGGGAGGGTGCTGGAGCTCCACACTTCCATAGGCAGGGAGGGTGCTGGAGCTCCACACTTCCATAGGCAGGGAGGGTGCTGGAGCTCCACACTTCCATAGGCAGGGAGGGTGCTGGAGCTCCACACTTCCATAGGCAGGGAGGGTGCTGGAGCTCCACACTTCCATAGGCAGGGAGGGTGCTGGAGCTCCACACTTCCATAGGCAGGGAGGGTGCTGGAGCTCCACACTTCCATAGGCAGGGAGGGTGCTGGAGCTCCACACTTCCATAGGCAGGGAGGGTGCTGGAGCTCCACACTTCCATAGGCAGGGAGGGTGCTGGAGCTCCACACTTCCATAGGCAGGGAGGGTGCTGGAGCTCCACACTTCCATAGGCAGGGAGGGTGCTGGAGCTCCACACTTCCATAGGCAGGGAGGGTGCTGGAGCTCCACACTTCCATAGGCAGGGAGGGTGCTGGAGCTCCACACTTCCATAGGCAGGGAGGGTGCTGGAGCTCCACACTTCCATAGGCAGGGAGGGTGCTGGAGCTCCACACTTCCATAGGCAGGGAGGGTGCTGGAGCTCCACACTTCCATAGGCAGGGAGGGTGCTGGAGCTCCACACTTCCATAGGCAGGGAGGGTGCTGGAGCTCCACACTTCCATAGGCAGGGAGGGTGCTGGAGCTCCACACTTCCATAGGCAGGGAGGGTGCTGGAGCTCCACACTTCCATAGGCAGGGAGGGTGCTGGAGCTCCACACTTCCATAGGCAGGGAGGGTGCTGGAGCTCCACACTTCCATAGGCAGGGAGGGTGCTGGAGCTCCACACTTCCATAGGCAGGGAGGGTGCTGGAGCTCCACACTTCCATAGGCAGGGAGGGTGCTGGAGCTCCACACTTCCATAGGCAGGGAGGGTGCTGGAGCTCCACACTTCCATAGGCAGGGAGGGTGCTGGAGCTCCACACTTCCATAGGCAGGGAGGGTGCTGGAGCTCCACACTTCCATAGGCAGGGAGGGTGCTGGAGCTCCACACTTCCATAGGCAGGGAGGGTGCTGGAGCTCCACACTTCCATAGGCAGGGAGGGTGCTGGAGCTCCACACTTCCATAGGCAGGGAGGGTGCTGGAGCTCCACACTTCCATAGGCAGGGAGGGTGCTGGAGCTCCACACTTCCATAGGCAGGGAGGGTGCTGGAGCTCCACACTTCCATAGGCAGGGAGGGTGCTGGAGCTCCACACTTCCATAGGCAGGGAGGGTGCTGGAGCTCCACACTTCCATAGGCAGGGAGGGTGCTGGAGCTCCACACTTCCATAGGCAGGGAGGGTGCTGGAGCTCCACACTTCCATAGGCAGGGAGGGTGCTGGAGCTCCACACTTCCATAGGCAGGGAGGGTGCTGGAGCTCCACACTTCCATAGGCAGGGAGGGTGCTGGAGCTCCACACTTCCATAGGCAGGGAGGGTGCTGGAGCTCCACACTTCCATAGGCAGGGAGGGTGCTGGAGCTCCACACTTCCATAGGCAGGGAGGGTGCTGGAGCTCCACACTTCCATAGGCAGGGAGGGTGCTGGAGCTCCACACTTCCATAGGCAGGGAGGGTGCTGGAGCTCCACACTTCCATAGGCAGGGAGGGTGCTGGAGCTCCACACTTCCATAGGCAGGGAGGGTGCTGGAGCTCCACACTTCCATAGGCAGGGAGGGTGCTGGAGCTCCACACTTCCATAGGCAGGGAGGGTGCTGGAGCTCCACACTTCCATAGGCAGGGAGGGTGCTGGAGCTCCACACTTCCATAGGCAGGGAGGGTGCTGGAGCTCCACACTTCCATAGGCAGGGAGGGTGCTGGAGCTCCACACTTCCATAGGCAGGGAGGGTGCTGGAGCTCCACACTTCCATAGGCAGGGAGGGTGCTGGAGCTCCACACTTCCATAGGCAGGGAGGGTGCTGGAGCTCCACACTTCCATAGGCAGGGAGGGTGCTGGAGCTCCACACTTCCATAGGCAGGGAGGGTGCTGGAGCTCCACACTTCCATAGGCAGGGAGGGTGCTGGAGCTCCACACTTCCATAGGCAGGGAGGGTGCTGGAGCTCCACACTTCCATAGGCAGGGAGGGTGCTGGAGCTCCACACTTCCATAGGCAGGGAGGGTGCTGGAGCTCCACACTTCCATAGGCAGGGAGGGTGCTGGAGCTCCACACTTCCATAGGCAGGGAGGGTGCTGGAGCTCCACACTTCCATAGGCAGGGAGGGTGCTGGAGCTCCACACTTCCATAGGCAGGGAGGGTGCTGGAGCTCCACACTTCCATAGGCAGGGAGGGTGCTGGAGCTCCACACTTCCATAGGCAGGGAGGGTGCTGGAGCTCCACACTTCCATAGGCAGGGAGGGTGCTGGAGCTCCACACTTCCATAGGCAGGGAGGGTGCTGGAGCTCCACACTTCCATAGGCAGGGAGGGTGCTGGAGCTCCACACTTCCATAGGCAGGGAGGGTGCTGGAGCTCCACACTTCCATAGGCAGGGAGGGTGCTGGAGCTCCACACTTCCATAGGCAGGGAGGGTGCTGGAGCTCCACACTTCCATAGGCAGGGAGGGTGCTGGAGCTCCACACTTCCATAGGCAGGGAGGGTGCTGGAGCTCCACACTTCCATAGGCAGGGAGGGTGCTGGAGCTCCACACTTCCATAGGCAGGGAGGGTGCTGGAGCTCCACACTTCCATAGGCAGGGAGGGTGCTGGAGCTCCACACTTCCATAGGCAGGGAGGGTGCTGGAGCTCCACACTTCCATAGGCAGGGAGGGTGCTGGAGCTCCACACTTCCATAGGCAGGGAGGGTGCTGGAGCTCCACACTTCCATAGGCAGGGAGGGTGCTGGAGCTCCACACTTCCATAGGCAGGGAGGGTGCTGGAGCTCCACACTTCCATAGGCAGGGAGGGTGCTGGAGCTCCACACTTCCATAGGCAGGGAGGGTGCTGGAGCTCCACACTTCCATAGGCAGGGAGGGTGCTGGAGCTCCACACTTCCATAGGCAGGGAGGGTGCTGGAGCTCCACACTTCCATAGGCAGGGAGGGTGCTGGAGCTCCACACTTCCATAGGCAGGGAGGGTGCTGGAGCTCCACACTTCCATAGGCAGGGAGGGTGCTGGAGCTCCACACTTCCATAGGCAGGGAGGGTGCTGGAGCTCCACACTTCCATAGGCAGGGAGGGTGCTGGAGCTCCACACTTCCATAGGCAGGGAGGGTGCTGGAGCTCCACACTTCCATAGGCAGGGAGGGTGCTGGAGCTCCACACTTCCATAGGCAGGGAGGGTGCTGGAGCTCCACACTTCCATAGGCAGGGAGGGTGCTGGAGCTCCACACTTCCATAGGCAGGGAGGGTGCTGGAGCTCCACACTTCCATAGGCAGGGAGGGTGCTGGAGCTCCACACTTCCATAGGCAGGGAGGGTGCTGGAGCTCCACACTTCCATAGGCAGGGAGGGTGCTGGAGCTCCACACTTCCATAGGCAGGGAGGGTGCTGGAGCTCCACACTTCCATAGGCAGGGAGGGTGCTGGAGCTCCACACTTCCATAGGCAGGGAGGGTGCTGGAGCTCCACACTTCCATAGGCAGGGAGGGTGCTGGAGCTCCACACTTCCATAGGCAGGGAGGGTGCTGGAGCTCCACACTTCCATAGGCAGGGAGGGTGCTGGAGCTCCACACTTCCATAGGCAGGGAGGGTGCTGGAGCTCCACACTTCCATAGGCAGGGAGGGTGCTGGAGCTCCACACTTCCATAGGCAGGGAGGGTGCTGGAGCTCCACACTTCCATAGGCAGGGAGGGTGCTGGAGCTCCACACTTCCATAGGCAGGGAGGGTGCTGGAGCTCCACACTTCCATAGGCAGGGAGGGTGCTGGAGCTCCACACTTCCATAGGCAGGGAGGGTGCTGGAGCTCCACACTTCCATAGGCAGGGAGGGTGCTGGAGCTCCACACTTCCATAGGCAGGGAGGGTGCTGGAGCTCCACACTTCCATAGGCAGGGAGGGTGCTGGAGCTCCACACTTCCATAGGCAGGGAGGGTGCTGGAGCTCCACACTTCCATAGGCAGGGAGGGTGCTGGAGCTCCACACTTCCATAGGCAGGGAGGGTGCTGGAGCTCCACACTTCCATAGGCAGGGAGGGTGCTGGAGCTCCACACTTCCATAGGCAGGGAGGGTGCTGGAGCTCCACACTTCCATAGGCAGGGAGGGTGCTGGAGCTCCACACTTCCATAGGCAGGGAGGGTGCTGGAGCTCCACACTTCCATAGGCAGGGAGGGTGCTGGAGCTCCACACTTCCATAGGCAGGGAGGGTGCTGGAGCTCCACACTTCCATAGGCAGGGAGGGTGCTGGAGCTCCACACTTCCATAGGCAGGGAGGGTGCTGGAGCTCCACACTTCCATAGGCAGGGAGGGTGCTGGAGCTCCACACTTCCATAGGCAGGGAGGGTGCTGGAGCTCCACACTTCCATAGGCAGGGAGGGTGCTGGAGCTCCACACTTCCATAGGCAGGGAGGGTGCTGGAGCTCCACACTTCCATAGGCAGGGAGGGTGCTGGAGCTCCACACTTCCATAGGCAGGGAGGGTGCTGGAGCTCCACACTTCCATAGGCAGGGAGGGTGCTGGAGCTCCACACTTCCATAGGCAGGGAGGGTGCTGGAGCTCCACACTTCCATAGGCAGGGAGGGTGCTGGAGCTCCACACTTCCATAGGCAGGGAGGGTGCTGGAGCTCCACACTTCCATAGGCAGGGAGGGTGCTGGAGCTCCACACTTCCATAGGCAGGGAGGGTGCTGGAGCTCCACACTTCCATAGGCAGGGAGGGTGCTGGAGCTCCACACTTCCATAGGCAGGGAGGGTGCTGGAGCTCCACACTTCCATAGGCAGGGAGGGTGCTGGAGCTCCACACTTCCATAGGCAGGGAGGGTGCTGGAGCTCCACACTTCCATAGGCAGGGAGGGTGCTGGAGCTCCACACTTCCATAGGCAGGGAGGGTGCTGGAGCTCCACACTTCCATAGGCAGGGAGGGTGCTGGAGCTCCACACTTCCATAGGCAGGGAGGGTGCTGGAGCTCCACACTTCCATAGGCAGGGAGGGTGCTGGAGCTCCACACTTCCATAGGCAGGGAGGGTGCTGGAGCTCCACACTTCCATAGGCAGGGAGGGTGCTGGAGCTCCACACTTCCATAGGCAGGGAGGGTGCTGGAGCTCCACACTTCCATAGGCAGGGAGGGTGCTGGAGCTCCACACTTCCATAGGCAGGGAGGGTGCTGGAGCTCCACACTTCCATAGGCAGGGAGGGTGCTGGAGCTCCACACTTCCATAGGCAGGGAGGGTGCTGGAGCTCCACACTTCCATAGGCAGGGAGGGTGCTGGAGCTCCACACTTCCATAGGCAGGGAGGGTGCTGGAGCTCCACACTTCCATAGGCAGGGAGGGTGCTGGAGCTCCACACTTCCATAGGCAGGGAGGGTGCTGGAGCTCCACACTTCCATAGGCAGGGAGGGTGCTGGAGCTCCACACTTCCATAGGCAGGGAGGGTGCTGGAGCTCCACACTTCCATAGGCAGGGAGGGTGCTGGAGCTCCACACTTCCATAGGCAGGGAGGGTGCTGGAGCTCCACACTTCCATAGGCAGGGAGGGTGCTGGAGCTCCACACTTCCATAGGCAGGGAGGGTGCTGGAGCTCCACACTTCCATAGGCAGGGAGGGTGCTGGAGCTCCACACTTCCATAGGCAGGGAGGGTGCTGGAGCTCCACACTTCCATAGGCAGGGAGGGTGCTGGAGCTCCACACTTCCATAGGCAGGGAGGGTGCTGGAGCTCCACACTTCCATAGGCAGGGAGGGTGCTGGAGCTCCACACTTCCATAGGCAGGGAGGGTGCTGGAGCTCCACACTTCCATAGGCAGGGAGGGTGCTGGAGCTCCACACTTCCATAGGCAGGGAGGGTGCTGGAGCTCCACACTTCCATAGGCAGGGAGGGTGCTGGAGCTCCACACTTCCATAGGCAGGGAGGGTGCTGGAGCTCCACACTTCCATAGGCAGGGAGGGTGCTGGAGCTCCACACTTCCATAGGCAGGGAGGGTGCTGGAGCTCCACACTTCCATAGGCAGGGAGGGTGCTGGAGCTCCACACTTCCATAGGCAGGGAGGGTGCTGGAGCTCCACACTTCCATAGGCAGGGAGGGTGCTGGAGCTCCACACTTCCATAGGCAGGGAGGGTGCTGGAGCTCCACACTTCCATAGGCAGGGAGGGTGCTGGAGCTCCACACTTCCATAGGCAGGGAGGGTGCTGGAGCTCCACACTTCCATAGGCAGGGAGGGTGCTGGAGCTCCACACTTCCATAGGCAGGGAGGGTGCTGGAGCTCCACACTTCCATAGGCAGGGAGGGTGCTGGAGCTCCACACTTCCATAGGCAGGGAGGGTGCTGGAGCTCCACACTTCCATAGGCAGGGAGGGTGCTGGAGCTCCACACTTCCATAGGCAGGGAGGGTGCTGGAGCTCCACACTTCCATAGGCAGGGAGGGTGCTGGAGCTCCACACTTCCATAGGCAGGGAGGGTGCTGGAGCTCCACACTTCCATAGGCAGGGAGGGTGCTGGAGCTCCACACTTCCATAGGCAGGGAGGGTGCTGGAGCTCCACACTTCCATAGGCAGGGAGGGTGCTGGAGCTCCACACTTCCATAGGCAGGGAGGGTGCTGGAGCTCCACACTTCCATAGGCAGGGAGGGTGCTGGAGCTCCACACTTCCATAGGCAGGGAGGGTGCTGGAGCTCCACACTTCCATAGGCAGGGAGGGTGCTGGAGCTCCACACTTCCATAGGCAGGGAGGGTGCTGGAGCTCCACACTTCCATAGGCAGGGAGGGTGCTGGAGCTCCACACTTCCATAGGCAGGGAGGGTGCTGGAGCTCCACACTTCCATAGGCAGGGAGGGTGCTGGAGCTCCACACTTCCATAGGCAGGGAGGGTGCTGGAGCTCCACACTTCCATAGGCAGGGAGGGTGCTGGAGCTCCACACTTCCATAGGCAGGGAGGGTGCTGGAGCTCCACACTTCCATAGGCAGGGAGGGTGCTGGAGCTCCACACTTCCATAGGCAGGGAGGGTGCTGGAGCTCCACACTTCCATAGGCAGGGAGGGTGCTGGAGCTCCACACTTCCATAGGCAGGGAGGGTGCTGGAGCTCCACACTTCCATAGGCAGGGAGGGTGCTGGAGCTCCACACTTCCATAGGCAGGGAGGGTGCTGGAGCTCCACACTTCCATAGGCAGGGAGGGTGCTGGAGCTCCACACTTCCATAGGCAGGGAGGGTGCTGGAGCTCCACACTTCCATAGGCAGGGAGGGTGCTGGAGCTCCACACTTCCATAGGCAGGGAGGGTGCTGGAGCTCCACACTTCCATAGGCAGGGAGGGTGCTGGAGCTCCACACTTCCATAGGCAGGGAGGGTGCTGGAGCTCCACACTTCCATAGGCAGGGAGGGTGCTGGAGCTCCACACTTCCATAGGCAGGGAGGGTGCTGGAGCTCCACACTTCCATAGGCAGGGAGGGTGCTGGAGCTCCACACTTCCATAGGCAGGGAGGGTGCTGGAGCTCCACACTTCCATAGGCAGGGAGGGTGCTGGAGCTCCACACTTCCATAGGCAGGGAGGGTGCTGGAGCTCCACACTTCCATAGGCAGGGAGGGTGCTGGAGCTCCACACTTCCATAGGCAGGGAGGGTGCTGGAGCTCCACACTTCCATAGGCAGGGAGGGTGCTGGAGCTCCACACTTCCATAGGCAGGGAGGGTGCTGGAGCTCCACACTTCCATAGGCAGGGAGGGTGCTGGAGCTCCACACTTCCATAGGCAGGGAGGGTGCTGGAGCTCCACACTTCCATAGGCAGGGAGGGTGCTGGAGCTCCACACTTCCATAGGCAGGGAGGGTGCTGGAGCTCCACACTTCCATAGGCAGGGAGGGTGCTGGAGCTCCACACTTCCATAGGCAGGGAGGGTGCTGGAGCTCCACACTTCCATAGGCAGGGAGGGTGCTGGAGCTCCACACTTCCATAGGCAGGGAGGGTGCTGGAGCTCCACACTTCCATAGGCAGGGAGGGTGCTGGAGCTCCACACTTCCATAGGCAGGGAGGGTGCTGGAGCTCCACACTTCCATAGGCAGGGAGGGTGCTGGAGCTCCACACTTCCATAGGCAGGGAGGGTGCTGGAGCTCCACACTTCCATAGGCAGGGAGGGTGCTGGAGCTCCACACTTCCATAGGCAGGGAGGGTGCTGGAGCTCCACACTTCCATAGGCAGGGAGGGTGCTGGAGCTCCACACTTCCATAGGCAGGGAGGGTGCTGGAGCTCCACACTTCCATAGGCAGGGAGGGTGCTGGAGCTCCACACTTCCATAGGCAGGGAGGGTGCTGGAGCTCCACACTTCCATAGGCAGGGAGGGTGCTGGAGCTCCACACTTCCATAGGCAGGGAGGGTGCTGGAGCTCCACACTTCCATAGGCAGGGAGGGTGCTGGAGCTCCACACTTCCATAGGCAGGGAGGGTGCTGGAGCTCCACACTTCCATAGGCAGGGAGGGTGCTGGAGCTCCACACTTCCATAGGCAGGGAGGGTGCTGGAGCTCCACACTTCCATAGGCAGGGAGGGTGCTGGAGCTCCACACTTCCATAGGCAGGGAGGGTGCTGGAGCTCCACACTTCCATAGGCAGGGAGGGTGCTGGAGCTCCACACTTCCATAGGCAGGGAGGGTGCTGGAGCTCCACACTTCCATAGGCAGGGAGGGTGCTGGAGCTCCACACTTCCATAGGCAGGGAGGGTGCTGGAGCTCCACACTTCCATAGGCAGGGAGGGTGCTGGAGCTCCACACTTCCATAGGCAGGGAGGGTGCTGGAGCTCCACACTTCCATAGGCAGGGAGGGTGCTGGAGCTCCACACTTCCATAGGCAGGGAGGGTGCTGGAGCTCCACACTTCCATAGGCAGGGAGGGTGCTGGAGCTCCACACTTCCATAGGCAGGGAGGGTGCTGGAGCTCCACACTTCCATAGGCAGGGAGGGTGCTGGAGCTCCACACTTCCATAGGCAGGGAGGGTGCTGGAGCTCCACACTTCCATAGGCAGGGAGGGTGCTGGAGCTCCACACTTCCATAGGCAGGGAGGGTGCTGGAGCTCCACACTTCCATAGGCAGGGAGGGTGCTGGAGCTCCACACTTCCATAGGCAGGGAGGGTGCTGGAGCTCCACACTTCCATAGGCAGGGAGGGTGCTGGAGCTCCACACTTCCATAGGCAGGGAGGGTGCTGGAGCTCCACACTTCCATAGGCAGGGAGGGTGCTGGAGCTCCACACTTCCATAGGCAGGGAGGGTGCTGGAGCTCCACACTTCCATAGGCAGGGAGGGTGCTGGAGCTCCACACTTCCATAGGCAGGGAGGGTGCTGGAGCTCCACACTTCCATAGGCAGGGAGGGTGCTGGAGCTCCACACTTCCATAGGCAGGGAGGGTGCTGGAGCTCCACACTTCCAGCCACGGAGCATGCTGGCACTTCCACCTTGCTTGCTAAGTCGGCGTGATCTTGCCCAAAAAGTCCCTCCTCACCTCCAGCTGGAAGTGGAAAAAAATCCTCCACCTGCTTGGCCGAGGTTCTGGAAGCCAGCAGCTCGCAGAATGTTGCCAAAGTTTCACTGGAAGGAAAAGAAAAGAGAAGACCGAGTGCGCATTTCACCTACCGCCGAATGTCCACAAGAGGGAAGTGTCACTCCGTCGCAGAATCTGCGCCGACGCACTCGGCACCCTTCGAATTTATGGTGCCGGTGCGGGTGTTCTGGGTGCAAAAAGGCCGCCCAAGTGGTAGAAAAAAATCAGACTTCGTCTCTTAGGTCGAAATTAATGCCAAGTTTTGAAATGCGCTGGCAGGGGTGGACCAGGGCCCGTTAGAAGTGCTTAGCCGAGGTCCTGGAAGCCTAACCCGGCGTGATCTTGTGCAAAAAGCCGCTGCTGAGCTCCAGCTGGAAGTGTAAAAAGAACCGGGCTGGATCAAAAAAAGAACCGGGCGGCCCGTTAAAATTGCTTAGCCGAGGTCCTGGAACCCTAACCCGGCGTGATCTTGTGCAAAAAGCCGCTGCTGAGCTCCAGCTGGAAGTGTAAAAAGAACCGGGCTGGTTCAAAAAAAGAACCGGGCGACCCGTTAGAAGTGCTTAGCCGAGGTCCTGGAAGCCTAACCCGGCGTGATCTTGTGCAAAAAGCCGCTGCTGAGCTCCAGCTGGAAGTGGAAAAAGAACCGGGCTGGATCAAAAAAGAACCGGGCGACCCGTTAAAATTGCTTAGCCGAGGTCCTGGAAGCCTAACACGGCGTGTTCTTGTGCAAAAAGCCGCTCCCGAGCTCCAGCTGGAAGTGTAAAAAGAACCAGGCTGGATAAAAAAAAGAACCGGGCTGGATCAAAAAAGAACCGGGCGACCCGTTAAAATTGCTTAGCCGAGGTCCTGGAAGCCTAACACGGCGTGATCTTGTGCAAAAAGCCGCTCCCGAGCTCCAGCTGGAAGTGTAAAAAGAACCGGGCTGGATAAAAAAAGAACCGGGCTGGATCAAAAAAGAACCGGGCGGCCCGTTAAAATTGCTTAGCCGAGGTCCTGGAAGCCTAACACGGCGTGATCTTGTGCAAAAAGCCGCTCCCGAGCTCCAGCTGGAAGTGTAAAAAGAACCGGGCTGGATAAAAAAAAGAACCGGGCTGGATCAAAAAAGAACCGGGCGACCCGTTAAAATTGCTTAGCCGAGGTCCTGGAAGCCTAACACGGCGTGTTCTTGTGCAAAAAGCCGCTCCCGAGCTCCAGCTGGAAGTGTAAAAAGAACCAGGCTGGATAAAAAAAAGAACCGGGCTGGATCAAAAAAGAACCGGGCGACCCGTTAAAATTGCTTAGCCGAGGTCCTGGAAGCCTAACACGGCGTGATCTTGTGCAAAAAGCCGCTCCCGAGCTCCAGCTGGAAGTGTAAAAAGAACCGGGCTGGATAAAAAAAGAACCGGGCTGGATCAAAAAAGAACCGGGCGACCCGTTAAAATTGCTTAGCCGAGGTCCTGGAAGCCTAACACGGCGTGATCTTGTGCAAAAAGCCGCTCCCGAGCTCCAGCTGGAAGTGTAAAAAGAACCAGGCTGGATAAAAAAAAGAACCGGGCTGGATCAAAAAAGAACCGGGCGACCCGTTAAAATTGCTTAGCCGAGGTCCTGGAAGCCTAACACGGCGTGTTCTTGTGCAAAAAGCCGCTCCCAAGCTCCAGCTGGAAGTGTAAAAAGAACCAGGCTGGATAAAAAAAAGAACCGGGCTGGATCAAAAAAGAACCGGGCGACCCGTTAAAATTGCTTAGCCGAGGTCCTGGAAGCCTAACACGGCGTGATCTTGTGCAAAAAGCCGCTCCCGAGCTCCAGCTGGAAGTGTAAAAAGAACCGGGCTGGATAAAAAAAGAACCGGGCTGGATCAAAAAAGAACCGGGCGACCCGTTAAAATTGCTTAGCCGAGGTCCTGGAAGCCTAACACGGCGTGATCTTGTGCAAAAAGCCGCTCCCGAGCTCCAGCTGGAAGTGTAAAAAGAACCAGGCTGGATAAAAAAAAGAACCGGGCTGGATCAAAAAAGAACCGGGCGACCCGTTAAAATTGCTTAGCCGAGGTCCTGGAAGCCTAACACGGCGTGATCTTGTGCAAAAAGCCGCTCCCGAGCTCCAGCTGGAAGTGTAAAAAGAACCGGGCTGGATAAAAAAAAGAACCGGGCTGGATCAAAAAAGAACCGGGCGACCCGTTAAAATTGCTTAGCCGAGGTCCTGGAAGCCTAACACGGCGTGTTCTTGTGCAAAAAGCCGCTCCCGAGCTCCAGCTGGAAGTGTAAAAAGAACCAGGCTGGATAAAAAAAAGAACCGGGCTGGATCAAAAAAGAACCGGGCGACCCGTTAAAATTGCTTAGCCGAGGTCCTGGAAGCCTAACACGGCGTGATCTTGTGCAAAAAGCCGCTCCCGAGCTCCAGCTGGAAGTGTAAAAAGAACCGGGCTGGATAAAAAAAAAGAACCGGGCTGGATCAAAAAAGAACCGGGCGACCCGTTAAAATTGCTTAGCCGAGGTCCTGGAAGCCTAACACGGCGTGTTCTTGTGCAAAAAGCCGCTCCCGAGCTCCAGCTGGAAGTGTAAAAAGAACCAGGCTGGATAAAAAAAAGAACCGGGCTGGATCAAAAAAGAACCGGGCGACCCGTTAAAATTGCTTAGCCGAGGTCCTGGAAGCCTAACACGGCGTGATCTTGTGCAAAAAGCCGCTCCCGAGCTCCAGCTGGAAGTGTAAAAAGAACCGGGCTGGATAAAAAAAAGAACCGGGCTGGATCAAAAAAAGAACCGGGCGACCCGTTAAAATTGCTTAGCCGAGGTCCTGGAAGCCTAACACGGCGTGTTCTTGTGCAAAAAGCCGCTCCCGAGCTCCAGCTGGAAGTGTAAAAAGAACCGGGCTGGATAAAAAAAAGAACCGGGCTGGATCAAAAAAGAACCGGGCGACCCGTTAAAATTTCTTAGCCGAGGTCCTGGAAGCCTAACACGGCGTGTTGTTGTGCAAAAAGCCGCTCCCGAGCTCCAGCTGGAAGTGTAAAAAGAACCAGGCTGGATAAAAAAAAGAACCGGGCTGGATCAAAAAAGAACCGGGCGACCCGTTAAAATTGCTGAGCCGAGGTCCTGGAAGCCTAACACGGCGTGATCTTGTGCAAAAAGCCGCTCCCGAGCTCCAGCTGGAAGTGTAAAAAGAACCGGGCTGGATAAAAAAAAGAACCGGGCTGGATCAAAAAAGAACCGGGGGACCCGTTAAAATTGCTTAGCCGAGGTCCTGGAAGCCTAACACGGCGTGATCTTGTGCAAAAAGCCGCTGCCGAGCTCCAGCTGGAAGTGTAAAAAGAACCGGGCTGGATAAAAAAAGAACCGGGCTGGATCAAAAAAAGAACCGGGCGACCCGTTAAAATTGCTTAGCCGAGGTCCTGGAAGCCTAACACGGCGTGATCTTGCCCGAAATTCGGCCTCTATACTTCCATTTTAGGTACCAGGCGCTCATAGTGTGTTGGTCCCACTAGTCAGTGTACTGGTCCCACTCGCTAGTGTACTGGTCCCCCTAGTCAGTGTACTCATCCAGTTACCCCCCGTTTTCCAAAACACCATCGGCACGTATAAGGGGGGGACTCCTGAGAGAGATGAGGTATATGGCAGCGCAACACCAATCCGCTCCGCGCTGGTTCCCATGTCGGCTACGGATGAATAAAACCAGCCTGTCCCCCCTGGAGCTCACGAGACACGGAATTTTTTCTAAGTGCCAACGGCTCTTCCGAGCAAACGTGTCCGCTCCGGCTGGTTCCCCCGTCGGCCTCGAATGACGAAAAATGCCGGTCTCCGCCCGGAGCTCACGACAAACGAAAAATTTTCTAAGTGCCAACGGCACTAGCGAGCGAATGTGTCCGCTCGGCGCTGGTTCCCGGGTCGAACCCGGAAGACGAAAAACGCCGGTCTCCGCCCGGAGCTCATGACAAACGAAAAATTTTCTAAGTGCCAACGGCACTAGCGAGCGAATGTGTCCGCTCGGCGCTGGTTCCCGGGTCGAACCCGGAAGACGAAAAACGCCGGTCTCCGCCCGGAGCTCATGACAAACGAAAAATTTTCTAAGTGCCAACGGCACTAGCGAGCGAATGTGTCCGCTCGGCGCTGGTTCCCGGGTCGAACCCGGAAGACGAAAAACGCCGGTCTCCGCCCGGAGCTCATGACAAACGAAAAATTTTCTAAGTGCCAACGGCACTAGCGAGCGAATGTGTCCGCTCGGCGCTGGTTCCCGGGTCGAACCCGGAAGACGAAAAACGCCGGTCTCCGCCCGGAGCTCATGACAAACGAAAAATTTTCTAAGTGCCAACGGCACTAGCGAGCGAATGTGTCCGCTCGGCGCTGGTTCCCGGGTCGAACCCGGAAGACGAAAAACGCCGGTCTCCGCCCGGAGCTCATGACAAACGAAAAATTTTCTAAGTGCCAACGGCACTAGCGAGCGAATGTGTCCGCTCGGCGCTGGTTCCCGGGTCGAACCCGGAAGACGAAAAACGCCGGTCTCCGCCCGGAGCTCATGACAAACGAAAAATTTTCTAAGTGCCAACGGCACTAGCGAGCGAATGTGTCCGCTCGGCGCTGGTTCCCGGGTCGGACCCGGAAGACGAAAAACGCCGGTCCTCGCCTGGAGGTCCCAGCAAAATCGGCGAAAAAACGACTAAGTGTCAACTTTCGAAAAAACGGCTAAGTGTCGACTTTCGAAAAAACGGCTAAGTGTCAACTTTCGAAAAAACGGCTAAGTGTCAACTTTCGAAAAAACGACTAAGTGCCCACGGCTCTGCGGGGCTTGTGAGTCCGCCCCGCGCCGGTTCGGCGGTCGGCCTCAAAAAGCAAAAAATCAGCCTCTCTCCCTGGAGCTCACCAAAAATTTGTCGAAATTTTTCTAAGTTCTCCTCGAGGTACCAGGGGGTGAGGTACCCGGGCTAAGGTGCAGTACCTTTTTTGGTCTTCAGGTGCGCCAGAGTACAATGAAATGGTCCCAGTAGTCAGTGTACTCATCGACTTTCCCCCCGTTTTCCAAAGCACCTCGTTTACGAGTATGGAGGAGATGGTGCTGGTCTCCCCACGGCGTCGGACACGCCGTCCTCGACAGCACAAGGTCGGATAGAAGACCTGGAAAGCGCCGTGGCACGCGCTGGAGGTGGGCACTTTGGCGAAAAAACGACTAAGTGTCAACTTTCGAAAAAACGACTAAGTGTCAACTTTCGAAAAAACGGCTAAGTGTCAACTTTCGAAAAAACGACTAAGTGTCACCTCTCTGAAAAAATGGCAAAGTGTCGCCTCTCTGAAAATTTTCTAAGTGCCCACGGCTCTGCGGGCTCGTGCATCCGAGCCGCGCCGGTTCTGCAACCGGCCTAGAATGACGAAAAATAACGGTCTCCTCCTGGAGCTCACAGCCAATTGTGGCGAAAAAGTGGCAAAGTGCCCACGGCTCTGCGGGCTCGTGCATCCGAGCCGCGCCGGTTCTGCAACCGGCCTAGAATGACGAAAAATAACGGTCTCCTCCTGGAGCTCACAGCCAATTGTGGCGAAAAAGTGGCAAAGTGCCCACGGCTCTGCGGGCTCGTGCATCCGACCCGCGCCGGTTCTGCAGCCGGCCTAGAATGACGAAAAATAACGGTCTCCTCCTGGAGCTCACAGCCAACTTGGCAAAAAGTTTCTAAGTGCCCACGGCCCTGCCGAGCTTTGGCGTCCGCCCAGCGCCGGTTCCGCAGTCGGCCTCCAATGACGAAAAATAACGGTCTCCTCCTGGAGCTCACAGCCAACTTGGCAAAAAGTTTCTAAGTGCCCACGGCCCTGCCGAGCTTTGGCGTCCGCCCAGCGCCGGTTCCGCAGTCGGCCTCGAATGACGAAAAATAACGGTCTCCTCCTGGAGCTCACAGCCAACTTGGCAAAAAGTTTCTAAGTGCCCACGGCCCTGCCGAGCTTTGGCGTCCGCCCAGCGCCGGTTCCGCAGTCGGCCTCGAATGACGAAAAATAACGGTCTCCTCCTGGAGCTCACAGCCAACTTGGCAAAAAGTTTCTAAGTGCCCACGGCCCTGCCGAGCTTTGGCGTCCGCTCAGCGCCGGTTCCGCAGTCGGCCTCGAATGACGAAAAATAACGGTCTCCTCCTGGAGCTCACAGCCAACTTGGCAAAAAGTTTCTAAGTGCCCACGGCCCTGCCGAGCTTTGGCGTCCGCCCAGCGCCGGTTCCGCAGTCGGCCTCGAATGACGAAAAATAACGGTCTCCTCCTGGAGCTCACAGCCAATTGTGGCGAAAAAGTGGCAAAGTGCCCACGGCTCTGCGGGCTCGTGCATCCGACCCGCGCCGGTTCTGCAGCCGGCCTAGAATGACGAAAAATAACGGTCTCCTCCTGGAGCTCACAGCCAACTTGGCAAAAAGTTTCTAAGTGCCCACGGCCCTGCCGAGCTTTGGCGTCCGCCCAGCGCCGGTTCCGCAGTCGGCCTCGAATGACGAAAAATGACGGTCTCCTCCTGGAGCTCACAGCCAACTTGGCAAAAAGTTTCTAAGTGCCCACGGCCCTGCCGAGCTTTGGCGTCCGCCCAGCGCCGGTTCCGCAGTCGGCCTCGAATGACGAAAAATGACGGTCTCCTCCTGGAGCTCACAGCCAACTTGGCAAAAAGTTTCTAAGTGCCCACGGCCCTGCCGAGCTTTGGCGTCCGCCCAGCGCCGGTTCCGCAGTCGGCCTCGAATGACGAAAAATGACGGTCTCCTCCTGGAGCTCACAGCCAACTTGGCAAAAAGTTTCTAAGTGTCACATCTCTGAAAAAACGGCTAAGTGTCGACTTTCGAAAAAACGGCTAAGTGTCAACTTTCGAAAAAACGGCTAAGTGTCGCCTCTCTGAAAAAACGGCAAAGTGTCAACTTTCGAAAAAACGACAGAGTGTCGCCTCTCTGAAAAAACGACTAAGTGTCGACTCTGAGAAAATGGCAAAGTGCCCACGGCTCTGCGGGCTCGTGCATCCGACCCGCGCCGGTTCCCCAGCCGGCCTGAAATAAGGCAAAACCAGCCTCTCCGCCTGGAGCTCAGAGCCAACTTGGCGAATATTTTCTAAGTGCCCACGGCTCTGCGTGGCTACGGCGTCTGCCCAGCGCCGGTTCCTGGGTCGAACCCCGAGGACGAGGAATGCCGGTCTCCGCCTGGAGGTCCCAGCTTAATCGGCGAAAATTTTCTAAGTGCCCACGGCTCTGCCGGGCTCGTGCATCCGACCCGCGCCGGTTCCCCAGCCGGCCTGAAATAAGGCAAAACCAGGCTCTCCCCCTGGAGCTCAGAGCCAATTGTGGCGAAAAAACGACTAAGTGTCAACTTTCGAAAAAACGACTAAGTGTCAACTTTCCAAAAAAACGGCTAAGTGTCGACTTTCGAAAAAACGGCTAAGTGTCAACTTTCGAAAAAACGACTAAGTGTCGCCTCTGAAAAAACGACTAAGTGTCGCCTCTCTGAAAAAACGACTAAGTGCCCACGGCTCTGGGGGGCTTGTGAGTCCGCCCCGCGCCGGTTCGGCGGTCGGCCTCAAAAAGCGAAAAATCAGCCTCTCTCCCTGGAGCTCACCAAAAATTTGTCGAAATTTTTCTAAGTTCTCCTCGAGGTACCAGGGGGTGAGGTACCCGGGCTAAGGTGCAGTACCTTTTTTGGTCTTCAGGTGCGCCAGAGTACAATGAAATGGTCCCAGTAGTCAGTGTACTCATCGACTTTCCCCCCGTTTTCCAAAGCACCCCGTTTACGAGTATGGAGGAGATGGTGCTGGTCTCCCCACGGCGTCGGACACGCCGTCCTCGACAGCACAAGGTCGGATAGAAGACCTGAAAAGCGCCGTGGCACGCGCTGGAGGTGTCACTGTGGCGAAAAAGTGACTAAGTGTCAACTTTCGAAAAAACGGCTAAGTGTCAACTTTCGAAAAAACGGCTAAGTGTCAACTTTCGAAAAAACGGCTAAGTGTCACCTCTCTGAAAAAACGGCAAAGTGTCAACTTTCGAAAAAACGACTA
The DNA here is from genome assembly GCF_054491065.1 of Syngnathus leptorhynchus. NCBI lineage: Eukaryota > Metazoa > Chordata > Actinopteri > Syngnathiformes > Syngnathidae > Syngnathus > Syngnathus leptorhynchus. The sequence goes on along the minus strand of NW_028232144.1, from coordinate 125,258 downwards.
AGTGTCAACTTTCGAAAAAACGACTAAGTGTCACCTCTCTGAAAAAATGGCAAAGTGTCAACTGCGAATGTGGTGGTGCATGGAAGGAAGTGGAGGACGGCCGCCTCCTTAAACACAGGCCGAAGAGGAGCGTCAGGGCCGGCTCCTTAAACACGGACCGAGTGTCGCCCTTAACACAGACCAAGCGGAGGACGGCCGCCTCCCTAAATACAGGCCGAACCGGAGCGCGAGGGCCGCTCCTTAAACACGGACCGAGTGTCGCCCTTAACACAGACCAAGGGGAGGACGGCCGCCTCCTTAAACACAGGCCGGAGAGGAGCGTCAGGGCCAGGCTCCTCAAACATGGACCGAGTGTCGCCCTTAACACAGACCAAGGGGAGGACGGCCGCCTCCTTAAACACAGGCCGGAGAGGAGCGTCAGGGCCAGGCTCCTCAAACATGGACCGAGTGTCGCCCTTAACACAGACCAAGGGGAGGACGGCCGCCTCCTTAAACACAGGCCGGAGAGGAGCGTCAGGGCCAGGCTCCTCAAACATGGACCGAGTGTCGCCCTTAACACAGACCAAGGGGAGGACGGCCGCCTCCTTAAACACAGGCCGGAGAGGAGCGTCAGGGCCAGGCTCCTCAAACATGGACCGAGTGTCGCCCTTAACACGGACCAAGGGGAGGACGGCCGCCTCCTTAAACACAGGCCGGAGAGGAGCGTCAGGGCCAGGCTCCTCAAACATGGACCGAGTGTCGCCCTTAACACGGACCAAGGGGAGGACGGCCGCCTCCTTAAACACAGGCCGGAGAGGAGCGTCAGGGCCAGGCTCCTCAAACATGGACAGAGTGTCGCCCTTAACACAGACCAAGCGGAGGACGGCCGCCTCCCTAAATACAGGCCGAACCGGAGCGCGAGTGTCGCTCCTTAAACACGGACCGAGTGGAGGACGGCCGCCTCCTTAAACACAGGCCGAACAAAATGACACAAAGTGTCAACTGCGAATGTTGTCCATCCAAGGAAGGAGCGTGATGCCCGGCCGGCTCCTTAAACACAGGCCGAGAGTCGCCCCGGACGGTCCGCCTCGCGGCGCCCGTCTGCTCGGATAAAATGACACAAAGTGTCAACTACGAATGTTGTCCATCCAAGGAGGGAGCGTGATGCCCGGCCGGCTCCGAAAACACAGGCCGAGAGTCGCCCCGGACGGTCCGCCTCGCGGCGCCCGTCTGCTCGGATAAAATGACACAAAGTGTCAACTGCGAATGTTGTCCATCCAAGGAAGGAGCGTGATGCCCGGCCGGCTCCTTAAACACAGGCCGAGAGTCGCCCCGGACGGTCCGCCTCGCGGCGCCCGTCTGCTCGGATAAAATGACACAAAGTGTCAACTACGAATGTTGTCCATCCAAGGAGGGAGCGTGATGCCCGGCCGGCTCCGAAAACACAGGCCGAGAGTCGCCCCGGACGGTCCGCCTCGCGGCGCCCGTCTGCTCGGATAAAATGACACAAAGTGTCAACTGCGAATGTTGTCCATCCAAGGAAGGAGCGTGATGCCCGGCCGGCTCCTTAAACACAGGCCGAGAGTCGCCCCGGACGGTCCGCCTCGCGGCGCCCGCCCGCTCGGATAAAATGACACAAAGTGTCAACTACGAATGTTGTCCATCCAAGGAAGGAGCGTGATGCCCGGCCGGCTCCTTAAACACAGGCCGAGAGTCGCCCCGGACGGTCGCCTCGCGGCGCCCGTCTGCTCGGATAAAATGACACAAAGTGTCAACTACGAATGTTGTCCATCCAAGGAGGGAGCGTGATGCCCGGCCGGCTCCGAAAACACAGGCCGAGAGTCGCCCCGGACGGTCCGCCTCGCGGCGCCCGTCTGCTCGGATAAAATGACACAAAGTGTCAACTGCGAATGTTGTCCATCCAAGGAAGGAGCGTGATGCCCGGCCGGCTCCTTAAACACAGGCCGAGAGTCGCCCCGGACGGTCCGCCTCGCGGCGCCCGCCCGCTCGGATAAAATGACACAAAGTGTCAACTACGAATGTTGTCCATCCAAGGAGGGAGCGTGAGGCCCGGCCGGCTCCGAAAACACAGGCCGAGAGTCGCCCCGGACGGTCCGCCTCTCGAGGCGCCCGCCCGCTCGGATAAAATGACACAAAGTGTCAACTACGAATGTTGTCCATCCAAGGAGGGAGCGTGATGCCCGGCCGGCTCCGAAAACACAGGCCGAGAGTCGCCCCGGACGGTCCGCCTCTCGAGGCGCCCGTCTGCTCGGATAAAATGACACAAAGTGTCAACTGCGAATGTTGTCCATCCAAGGAAGGAGCGTGATGCCCGGCCGGCTCCTTAAACACAGGCCGAGAGTCGCCCCGGACGGTCCGCCTCGCGGCGCCCGCCCGCTCGGATAAAATGACACAAAGTGTCAACTACGAATGTTGTCCATCCAAGGAGGGAGCTTGAGGCCCGGCCGGCTCCGAAAACACAGGCCGAGAGTCGCCCCGGACGGTCCGCCTCTCGAGGCGCCCGCCCGCTCGGATAAAATGACACAAAGTGTCAACTACGAATGTTGTCCATCCAAGGAGGGAGCGTGATGCCCGGCCGGCTCCGAAAACACAGGCCGAGAGTCGCCCCGGACGGTCCGCCTCGCGGCGCCCGCCCGCTCGGATAAAATGACACAAAGTGTCAACTACGAATGTTGTCCATCCAAGGAGGGAGCGTGAGGCCCGGCCGGCTCCGAAAACACAGGCCGAGAGTCGCCCCGGACGGTCCGCCTCTCGAGGC
>NW_028232144.1:92500-110000 GCF_054491065.1 Syngnathus leptorhynchus | reverse complement strand
CTGGTACCTAAAACACTTCCATTGATCCAGCCTCGGAGGGTGCTGGCTGGTGGCTCCATACCTCCATAGCTCCATACCTCCAGAGCTCCAGAGCTCCATAGCACCAGAGCTCCATAGCTCCATAGCACCAGAGCTCCATAATACCAGAGCTCCATAGCTCCATAGCTCCATAGCACCAGAGCTCCATAGCTCCATAGCACCAGAGCTCCATAGCTCCATAGCACCAGAGCTCCATAGCTCCATAGCACCAGAGCTCCATAGCTCCATAGCACCAGAGCTCCATAGCTCCATAGCACCAGAGCTCGATAGCTCCATAGCACCAGAGCTCCATAGCTCCATAGCACCAGAGCTCCATAGCTCCATAGCACCAGAGCTCCATAGCTCCATAGCACCAGAGCTCCAGAGCTCCATAGCACCAGAGCTCCATAGCTCCATAGCTCCATACTTCCATAGCACCAGAGCTCCATACCTCCAGAGCTCCATAGCTCCAGCCTGGGTGGCTGGTGGCTCCATAGCTCCATACTTCCATACTTGCAGCCACGGAGTTGGCTAAAATTGCACTAAGTGCGAAAGCCCATTCATTTACAACGGCGTGTCCGCCAGGCGGCGACATTTCCCCGTTACCGGTGGCTGCGCGGCGGGTGAGTGACAGAGCTTATCCGAGCGGCTGGAACTCTGCGCCGGCGTGGTCGAGCGTGAGGCCTCGGCCCTTTGGCTGCCTGGTACCTAAAACACTTCCATTGATCCAGCCACGGAGGGTGCTGGCTGGTGGCTCCATACCTCCAGAGCTCCAGAGCTCCATAGCACCAGAGCTCCATAGCTCCATAGCACCAGAGCTCCATAGCTCCATAGCACCAGAGCTCCATAGCTCCATAGCACCAGAGCTCCATAGCTCCATAGCACCAGAGCTCCATAGCTCCATAGCACCAGAGCTCCATAGCTCCATAGCACCATAGCTCCATAGCACAAGAGCTCCATAGCTCCATAGCACCAGAGCTCCATAGCTCCATAGCTCCATAGCACCAGAGCTCCATAGCTCCATAGCACCAGAGCTCCATAGCTCCATAGCACCAGAGCTCCATAGCTCCATAGCACAAGAGCTCCATAGCTCCATAGCACCATAGCTCCATAGCACCAGAGCTCCATAGCTCCATAGCACCAGAGCTCCATAGCTCCATAGCTCCATAGCACCAGAGCTCCATAGCTCCATAGCACCAGAGCTCCATAGCTCCATAGCACCAGAGCTCCATAGCTCCATAGCACCAGAGCTCCATAGCTCCATAGCACCAGAGCTCCATAGCTCCATAGCACCAGAGCTCCATAGCTCCATAGCACCAGAGCTCCATAGCTCCATAGCACCAGAGCTCCATAGCTCCATAGCTCCAGGGCTCCATAGCTCCAGGGCTCCATAGCTCCATAGCTCCAGGGCTCCATAGCTCCATACCTCCAGAGCTCCATAGCTCCAGCCTGGGTGGCTGGTGGCTCCATAGCTCCATACTTCCATAGCTCCAGTCAGAGAGTTGGCTAAAATTGCACTAAGTGCGAAAGCCCATTCATTTACAACGGCGTGTCCGCCAGGCGGCGACATTTCCCCGTTACCGGTGGCTGCGCGGCGGGTGAGTGACAGAGCTTATCCGAGCGGCTGGAACTCTGCGCCGGCGTGGTCGAGCGTGAGGCCTCGGCCCTTTGGCTGCCTGGTACCTAAAACACTTCCATTGATCCAGCCACGGAGGGTGCTGGCTGGTGGCTCCATACCTCCAGAGCTCCAGAGCTCCATAGCACCAGAGCTCCATAGCTCCATAGCACCAGAGCTCCAGAGCTCCATAGCACCAGAGCTCCATAGCTCCATAGCACCAGAGCTCCATAGCTCCATAGCACCAGAGCTCCATAGCTCCATAGCACCAGAGCTCCATAGCTCCATAGCTCCATAGCACCAGAGCTCCATAGCTCCATAGCACCAGAGCTCCATAGCTCCATAGCACCAGAGCTCCATAGCTCCATAGCACCAGAGCTCCATAGCTCCATAGCACCAGAGCTCCATAGCTCCATAGCACCAGAGCTCCATAGCTCCATAGCACCAGAGCTCCATAGCTCCATAGCACCAGAGCTCCATAGCTCCATAGCACCAGAGCTCCATAGCTCCATAGCTCCAGGGCTCCATAGCTCCATAGCTCCAGGGCTCCATAGCTCCAGGGCTCCAGGGCTCCATAGCTCCAGGGCTCCATAGCTCCAGGGCTCCAGGGCTCCATAGCTCCATACCTCCAGAGCTCCATACCTCCAGAGCTCCAGAGCTCCATAGCACCAGAGCTCCATGGCTTCAGAGCTCCATAGCACCATAGCTCCATACCTCCAGAGCTCCAGGGCTCCATAGCTCCATAGCTCCATAGCTCCATAGCTCCATACCTCCAGAGCTCCATAGCACCAGAGCTCCATGGCTCCATAGCTCCAGCCTGGGTGGCTGGTGGCTCCATAGCTCCATACTTCCATAGCTCCAGTCAGAGAGTTGGCGAAAATTGCACTAAGTGCGAAAGCCCATTCATTTACAACGGCGTGTCCGCCAGGCGGCGACATTTCCCCGTTACCGGTGGCTGCGCGGCGGGTGAGTGACAGAGCTTATCCGAGCGGCTGGAACTCTGCGCCGGCGTGGTCGAGCGGCTGGCCTCGGTAGTTGAGGTACCAGGGGTGGGGCGGGGAGCTCCAGGCGGGTCTTGTGAGAGAGTGAAGCCGAGCGGCTGGAACTCTCGGCCGGCCTGGTCGAGCGGCTGGCCTCGGTAGTTGAGGTACCAGGGGCGGGCTGGGGAGCTCCAGGCGGGGCTTGTGAGAGAGTGAAGCCGAGCGGCTGGAACTCTGGGCCGGCCTGGTCGAGCGGCTGGCCTCGGTAGTTGAGGTACCAGGGGTGGGCTGGGGAGCTCCAGGCGGGGCTTGTGAGAGAGTGTAGCCGAGCGGCTGGAACTCTGGGCCGGCGTGGTTGAGCAGCATGCCCGCGGAGGTGGCTCTTCCATAGGCAGGGAGGGTGCTGGAGCTCCACACTTCCATAGGCAGGGAGGGTGCTGGAGCTCCACACTTCCATAGGCAGGGAGGGTGCTGGAGCTCCACACTTCCATAGGCAGGGAGGGTGCTGGAGCTCCACACTTCCATAGGCAGGGAGGGTGCTGGAGCTCCACACTTCCATAGGCAGGGAGGGTGCTGGAGCTCCACACTTCCATAGGCAGGGAGGGTGCTGGAGCTCCACACTTCCATAGGCAGGGAGGGTGCTGGAGCTCCACACTTCCATAGGCAGGGAGGGTGCTGGAGCTCCACACTTCCATAGGCAGGGAGGGTGCTGGAGCTCCACACTTCCATAGGCAGGGAGGGTGCTGGAGCTCCACACTTCCATAGGCAGGGAGGGTGCTGGAGCTCCACACTTCCATAGGCAGGGAGGGTGCTGGAGCTCCACACTTCCATAGGCAGGGAGGGTGCTGGAGCTCCACACTTCCATAGGCAGGGAGGGTGCTGGAGCTCCACACTTCCATAGGCAGGGAGGGTGCTGGAGCTCCACACTTCCATAGGCAGGGAGGGTGCTGGAGCTCCACACTTCCATAGGCAGGGAGGGTGCTGGAGCTCCACACTTCCATAGGCAGGGAGGGTGCTGGAGCTCCACACTTCCATAGGCAGGGAGGGTGCTGGAGCTCCACACTTCCATAGGCAGGGAGGGTGCTGGAGCTCCACACTTCCATAGGCAGGGAGGGTGCTGGAGCTCCACACTTCCATAGGCAGGGAGGGTGCTGGAGCTCCACACTTCCATAGGCAGGGAGGGTGCTGGAGCTCCACACTTCCATAGGCAGGGAGGGTGCTGGAGCTCCACACTTCCATAGGCAGGGAGGGTGCTGGAGCTCCACACTTCCATAGGCAGGGAGGGTGCTGGAGCTCCACACTTCCATAGGCAGGGAGGGTGCTGGAGCTCCACACTTCCATAGGCAGGGAGGGTGCTGGAGCTCCACACTTCCATAGGCAGGGAGGGTGCTGGAGCTCCACACTTCCATAGGCAGGGAGGGTGCTGGAGCTCCACACTTCCATAGGCAGGGAGGGTGCTGGAGCTCCACACTTCCATAGGCAGGGAGGGTGCTGGAGCTCCACACTTCCATAGGCAGGGAGGGTGCTGGAGCTCCACACTTCCATAGGCAGGGAGGGTGCTGGAGCTCCACACTTCCATAGGCAGGGAGGGTGCTGGAGCTCCACACTTCCATAGGCAGGGAGGGTGCTGGAGCTCCACACTTCCATAGGCAGGGAGGGTGCTGGAGCTCCACACTTCCATAGGCAGGGAGGGTGCTGGAGCTCCACACTTCCATAGGCAGGGAGGGTGCTGGAGCTCCACACTTCCATAGGCAGGGAGGGTGCTGGAGCTCCACACTTCCATAGGCAGGGAGGGTGCTGGAGCTCCACACTTCCATAGGCAGGGAGGGTGCTGGAGCTCCACACTTCCATAGGCAGGGAGGGTGCTGGAGCTCCACACTTCCATAGGCAGGGAGGGTGCTGGAGCTCCACACTTCCATAGGCAGGGAGGGTGCTGGAGCTCCACACTTCCATAGGCAGGGAGGGTGCTGGAGCTCCACACTTCCATAGGCAGGGAGGGTGCTGGAGCTCCACACTTCCATAGGCAGGGAGGGTGCTGGAGCTCCACACTTCCATAGGCAGGGAGGGTGCTGGAGCTCCACACTTCCATAGGCAGGGAGGGTGCTGGAGCTCCACACTTCCATAGGCAGGGAGGGTGCTGGAGCTCCACACTTCCATAGGCAGGGAGGGTGCTGGAGCTCCACACTTCCATAGGCAGGGAGGGTGCTGGAGCTCCACACTTCCATAGGCAGGGAGGGTGCTGGAGCTCCACACTTCCATAGGCAGGGAGGGTGCTGGAGCTCCACACTTCCATAGGCAGGGAGGGTGCTGGAGCTCCACACTTCCATAGGCAGGGAGGGTGCTGGAGCTCCACACTTCCATAGGCAGGGAGGGTGCTGGAGCTCCACACTTCCATAGGCAGGGAGGGTGCTGGAGCTCCACACTTCCATAGGCAGGGAGGGTGCTGGAGCTCCACACTTCCATAGGCAGGGAGGGTGCTGGAGCTCCACACTTCCATAGGCAGGGAGGGTGCTGGAGCTCCACACTTCCATAGGCAGGGAGGGTGCTGGAGCTCCACACTTCCATAGGCAGGGAGGGTGCTGGAGCTCCACACTTCCATAGGCAGGGAGGGTGCTGGAGCTCCACACTTCCATAGGCAGGGAGGGTGCTGGAGCTCCACACTTCCATAGGCAGGGAGGGTGCTGGAGCTCCACACTTCCATAGGCAGGGAGGGTGCTGGAGCTCCACACTTCCATAGGCAGGGAGGGTGCTGGAGCTCCACACTTCCATAGGCAGGGAGGGTGCTGGAGCTCCACACTTCCATAGGCAGGGAGGGTGCTGGAGCTCCACACTTCCATAGGCAGGGAGGGTGCTGGAGCTCCACACTTCCATAGGCAGGGAGGGTGCTGGAGCTCCACACTTCCATAGGCAGGGAGGGTGCTGGAGCTCCACACTTCCATAGGCAGGGAGGGTGCTGGAGCTCCACACTTCCATAGGCAGGGAGGGTGCTGGAGCTCCACACTTCCATAGGCAGGGAGGGTGCTGGAGCTCCACACTTCCATAGGCAGGGAGGGTGCTGGAGCTCCACACTTCCATAGGCAGGGAGGGTGCTGGAGCTCCACACTTCCATAGGCAGGGAGGGTGCTGGAGCTCCACACTTCCATAGGCAGGGAGGGTGCTGGAGCTCCACACTTCCATAGGCAGGGAGGGTGCTGGAGCTCCACACTTCCATAGGCAGGGAGGGTGCTGGAGCTCCACACTTCCATAGGCAGGGAGGGTGCTGGAGCTCCACACTTCCATAGGCAGGGAGGGTGCTGGAGCTCCACACTTCCATAGGCAGGGAGGGTGCTGGAGCTCCACACTTCCATAGGCAGGGAGGGTGCTGGAGCTCCACACTTCCATAGGCAGGGAGGGTGCTGGAGCTCCACACTTCCATAGGCAGGGAGGGTGCTGGAGCTCCACACTTCCATAGGCAGGGAGGGTGCTGGAGCTCCACACTTCCATAGGCAGGGAGGGTGCTGGAGCTCCACACTTCCATAGGCAGGGAGGGTGCTGGAGCTCCACACTTCCATAGGCAGGGAGGGTGCTGGAGCTCCACACTTCCATAGGCAGGGAGGGTGCTGGAGCTCCACACTTCCATAGGCAGGGAGGGTGCTGGAGCTCCACACTTCCATAGGCAGGGAGGGTGCTGGAGCTCCACACTTCCATAGGCAGGGAGGGTGCTGGAGCTCCACACTTCCATAGGCAGGGAGGGTGCTGGAGCTCCACACTTCCATAGGCAGGGAGGGTGCTGGAGCTCCACACTTCCAGCCACGGAGCATGCTGGCACTTCCACCTTGCTTGCTAAGTCGGCGTGATCTTGCCCAAAAAGTCCCTCCTCACCTCCAGCTGGAAGTGGAAAAAAATCCTCCACCTGCTTGGCCGAGGTTCTGGAAGCCAGCAGCTCGCAGAATGTTGCCAAAGTTTCACTGGAAGGAAAAGAAAAGAGAAGACCGAGTGCGCATTTCACCTACCGCCGAATGTCCACAAGAGGGAAGTGTCACTCCGTCGCAGAATCTGCGCCGACGCACTCGGCACCCTTCGAATTTATGGTGCCGGTGCGGGTGTTCTGGGTGCAAAAAGGCCGCCCAAGTGGTAGAAAAAAATCAGACTTCGTCTCTTAGGTCGAAATTAATGCCAAGTTTTGAAATGCGCTGGCAGGGGTGGACCAGGGCCCGTTAGAAGTGCTTAGCCGAGGTCCTGGAAGCCTAACCCGGCGTGATCTTGTGCAAAAAGCCGCTGCTGAGCTCCAGCTGGAAGTGTAAAAAGAACCGGGCTGGATCAAAAAAAGAACCGGGCGGCCCGTTAAAATTGCTTAGCCGAGGTCCTGGAACCCTAACCCGGCGTGATCTTGTGCAAAAAGCCGCTGCTGAGCTCCAGCTGGAAGTGTAAAAAGAACCGGGCTGGTTCAAAAAAAGAACCGGGCGACCCGTTAGAAGTGCTTAGCCGAGGTCCTGGAAGCCTAACCCGGCGTGATCTTGTGCAAAAAGCCGCTGCTGAGCTCCAGCTGGAAGTGGAAAAAGAACCGGGCTGGATCAAAAAAGAACCGGGCGACCCGTTAAAATTGCTTAGCCGAGGTCCTGGAAGCCTAACACGGCGTGTTCTTGTGCAAAAAGCCGCTCCCGAGCTCCAGCTGGAAGTGTAAAAAGAACCAGGCTGGATAAAAAAAAGAACCGGGCTGGATCAAAAAAGAACCGGGCGACCCGTTAAAATTGCTTAGCCGAGGTCCTGGAAGCCTAACACGGCGTGATCTTGTGCAAAAAGCCGCTCCCGAGCTCCAGCTGGAAGTGTAAAAAGAACCGGGCTGGATAAAAAAAGAACCGGGCTGGATCAAAAAAGAACCGGGCGGCCCGTTAAAATTGCTTAGCCGAGGTCCTGGAAGCCTAACACGGCGTGATCTTGTGCAAAAAGCCGCTCCCGAGCTCCAGCTGGAAGTGTAAAAAGAACCGGGCTGGATAAAAAAAAGAACCGGGCTGGATCAAAAAAGAACCGGGCGACCCGTTAAAATTGCTTAGCCGAGGTCCTGGAAGCCTAACACGGCGTGTTCTTGTGCAAAAAGCCGCTCCCGAGCTCCAGCTGGAAGTGTAAAAAGAACCAGGCTGGATAAAAAAAAGAACCGGGCTGGATCAAAAAAGAACCGGGCGACCCGTTAAAATTGCTTAGCCGAGGTCCTGGAAGCCTAACACGGCGTGATCTTGTGCAAAAAGCCGCTCCCGAGCTCCAGCTGGAAGTGTAAAAAGAACCGGGCTGGATAAAAAAAGAACCGGGCTGGATCAAAAAAGAACCGGGCGACCCGTTAAAATTGCTTAGCCGAGGTCCTGGAAGCCTAACACGGCGTGATCTTGTGCAAAAAGCCGCTCCCGAGCTCCAGCTGGAAGTGTAAAAAGAACCAGGCTGGATAAAAAAAAGAACCGGGCTGGATCAAAAAAGAACCGGGCGACCCGTTAAAATTGCTTAGCCGAGGTCCTGGAAGCCTAACACGGCGTGTTCTTGTGCAAAAAGCCGCTCCCAAGCTCCAGCTGGAAGTGTAAAAAGAACCAGGCTGGATAAAAAAAAGAACCGGGCTGGATCAAAAAAGAACCGGGCGACCCGTTAAAATTGCTTAGCCGAGGTCCTGGAAGCCTAACACGGCGTGATCTTGTGCAAAAAGCCGCTCCCGAGCTCCAGCTGGAAGTGTAAAAAGAACCGGGCTGGATAAAAAAAGAACCGGGCTGGATCAAAAAAGAACCGGGCGACCCGTTAAAATTGCTTAGCCGAGGTCCTGGAAGCCTAACACGGCGTGATCTTGTGCAAAAAGCCGCTCCCGAGCTCCAGCTGGAAGTGTAAAAAGAACCAGGCTGGATAAAAAAAAGAACCGGGCTGGATCAAAAAAGAACCGGGCGACCCGTTAAAATTGCTTAGCCGAGGTCCTGGAAGCCTAACACGGCGTGATCTTGTGCAAAAAGCCGCTCCCGAGCTCCAGCTGGAAGTGTAAAAAGAACCGGGCTGGATAAAAAAAAGAACCGGGCTGGATCAAAAAAGAACCGGGCGACCCGTTAAAATTGCTTAGCCGAGGTCCTGGAAGCCTAACACGGCGTGTTCTTGTGCAAAAAGCCGCTCCCGAGCTCCAGCTGGAAGTGTAAAAAGAACCAGGCTGGATAAAAAAAAGAACCGGGCTGGATCAAAAAAGAACCGGGCGACCCGTTAAAATTGCTTAGCCGAGGTCCTGGAAGCCTAACACGGCGTGATCTTGTGCAAAAAGCCGCTCCCGAGCTCCAGCTGGAAGTGTAAAAAGAACCGGGCTGGATAAAAAAAAAGAACCGGGCTGGATCAAAAAAGAACCGGGCGACCCGTTAAAATTGCTTAGCCGAGGTCCTGGAAGCCTAACACGGCGTGTTCTTGTGCAAAAAGCCGCTCCCGAGCTCCAGCTGGAAGTGTAAAAAGAACCAGGCTGGATAAAAAAAAGAACCGGGCTGGATCAAAAAAGAACCGGGCGACCCGTTAAAATTGCTTAGCCGAGGTCCTGGAAGCCTAACACGGCGTGATCTTGTGCAAAAAGCCGCTCCCGAGCTCCAGCTGGAAGTGTAAAAAGAACCGGGCTGGATAAAAAAAAGAACCGGGCTGGATCAAAAAAAGAACCGGGCGACCCGTTAAAATTGCTTAGCCGAGGTCCTGGAAGCCTAACACGGCGTGTTCTTGTGCAAAAAGCCGCTCCCGAGCTCCAGCTGGAAGTGTAAAAAGAACCGGGCTGGATAAAAAAAAGAACCGGGCTGGATCAAAAAAGAACCGGGCGACCCGTTAAAATTTCTTAGCCGAGGTCCTGGAAGCCTAACACGGCGTGTTGTTGTGCAAAAAGCCGCTCCCGAGCTCCAGCTGGAAGTGTAAAAAGAACCAGGCTGGATAAAAAAAAGAACCGGGCTGGATCAAAAAAGAACCGGGCGACCCGTTAAAATTGCTGAGCCGAGGTCCTGGAAGCCTAACACGGCGTGATCTTGTGCAAAAAGCCGCTCCCGAGCTCCAGCTGGAAGTGTAAAAAGAACCGGGCTGGATAAAAAAAAGAACCGGGCTGGATCAAAAAAGAACCGGGGGACCCGTTAAAATTGCTTAGCCGAGGTCCTGGAAGCCTAACACGGCGTGATCTTGTGCAAAAAGCCGCTGCCGAGCTCCAGCTGGAAGTGTAAAAAGAACCGGGCTGGATAAAAAAAGAACCGGGCTGGATCAAAAAAAGAACCGGGCGACCCGTTAAAATTGCTTAGCCGAGGTCCTGGAAGCCTAACACGGCGTGATCTTGCCCGAAATTCGGCCTCTATACTTCCATTTTAGGTACCAGGCGCTCATAGTGTGTTGGTCCCACTAGTCAGTGTACTGGTCCCACTCGCTAGTGTACTGGTCCCCCTAGTCAGTGTACTCATCCAGTTACCCCCCGTTTTCCAAAACACCATCGGCACGTATAAGGGGGGGACTCCTGAGAGAGATGAGGTATATGGCAGCGCAACACCAATCCGCTCCGCGCTGGTTCCCATGTCGGCTACGGATGAATAAAACCAGCCTGTCCCCCCTGGAGCTCACGAGACACGGAATTTTTTCTAAGTGCCAACGGCTCTTCCGAGCAAACGTGTCCGCTCCGGCTGGTTCCCCCGTCGGCCTCGAATGACGAAAAATGCCGGTCTCCGCCCGGAGCTCACGACAAACGAAAAATTTTCTAAGTGCCAACGGCACTAGCGAGCGAATGTGTCCGCTCGGCGCTGGTTCCCGGGTCGAACCCGGAAGACGAAAAACGCCGGTCTCCGCCCGGAGCTCATGACAAACGAAAAATTTTCTAAGTGCCAACGGCACTAGCGAGCGAATGTGTCCGCTCGGCGCTGGTTCCCGGGTCGAACCCGGAAGACGAAAAACGCCGGTCTCCGCCCGGAGCTCATGACAAACGAAAAATTTTCTAAGTGCCAACGGCACTAGCGAGCGAATGTGTCCGCTCGGCGCTGGTTCCCGGGTCGAACCCGGAAGACGAAAAACGCCGGTCTCCGCCCGGAGCTCATGACAAACGAAAAATTTTCTAAGTGCCAACGGCACTAGCGAGCGAATGTGTCCGCTCGGCGCTGGTTCCCGGGTCGAACCCGGAAGACGAAAAACGCCGGTCTCCGCCCGGAGCTCATGACAAACGAAAAATTTTCTAAGTGCCAACGGCACTAGCGAGCGAATGTGTCCGCTCGGCGCTGGTTCCCGGGTCGAACCCGGAAGACGAAAAACGCCGGTCTCCGCCCGGAGCTCATGACAAACGAAAAATTTTCTAAGTGCCAACGGCACTAGCGAGCGAATGTGTCCGCTCGGCGCTGGTTCCCGGGTCGAACCCGGAAGACGAAAAACGCCGGTCTCCGCCCGGAGCTCATGACAAACGAAAAATTTTCTAAGTGCCAACGGCACTAGCGAGCGAATGTGTCCGCTCGGCGCTGGTTCCCGGGTCGGACCCGGAAGACGAAAAACGCCGGTCCTCGCCTGGAGGTCCCAGCAAAATCGGCGAAAAAACGACTAAGTGTCAACTTTCGAAAAAACGGCTAAGTGTCGACTTTCGAAAAAACGGCTAAGTGTCAACTTTCGAAAAAACGGCTAAGTGTCAACTTTCGAAAAAACGACTAAGTGCCCACGGCTCTGCGGGGCTTGTGAGTCCGCCCCGCGCCGGTTCGGCGGTCGGCCTCAAAAAGCAAAAAATCAGCCTCTCTCCCTGGAGCTCACCAAAAATTTGTCGAAATTTTTCTAAGTTCTCCTCGAGGTACCAGGGGGTGAGGTACCCGGGCTAAGGTGCAGTACCTTTTTTGGTCTTCAGGTGCGCCAGAGTACAATGAAATGGTCCCAGTAGTCAGTGTACTCATCGACTTTCCCCCCGTTTTCCAAAGCACCTCGTTTACGAGTATGGAGGAGATGGTGCTGGTCTCCCCACGGCGTCGGACACGCCGTCCTCGACAGCACAAGGTCGGATAGAAGACCTGGAAAGCGCCGTGGCACGCGCTGGAGGTGGGCACTTTGGCGAAAAAACGACTAAGTGTCAACTTTCGAAAAAACGACTAAGTGTCAACTTTCGAAAAAACGGCTAAGTGTCAACTTTCGAAAAAACGACTAAGTGTCACCTCTCTGAAAAAATGGCAAAGTGTCGCCTCTCTGAAAATTTTCTAAGTGCCCACGGCTCTGCGGGCTCGTGCATCCGAGCCGCGCCGGTTCTGCAACCGGCCTAGAATGACGAAAAATAACGGTCTCCTCCTGGAGCTCACAGCCAATTGTGGCGAAAAAGTGGCAAAGTGCCCACGGCTCTGCGGGCTCGTGCATCCGAGCCGCGCCGGTTCTGCAACCGGCCTAGAATGACGAAAAATAACGGTCTCCTCCTGGAGCTCACAGCCAATTGTGGCGAAAAAGTGGCAAAGTGCCCACGGCTCTGCGGGCTCGTGCATCCGACCCGCGCCGGTTCTGCAGCCGGCCTAGAATGACGAAAAATAACGGTCTCCTCCTGGAGCTCACAGCCAACTTGGCAAAAAGTTTCTAAGTGCCCACGGCCCTGCCGAGCTTTGGCGTCCGCCCAGCGCCGGTTCCGCAGTCGGCCTCCAATGACGAAAAATAACGGTCTCCTCCTGGAGCTCACAGCCAACTTGGCAAAAAGTTTCTAAGTGCCCACGGCCCTGCCGAGCTTTGGCGTCCGCCCAGCGCCGGTTCCGCAGTCGGCCTCGAATGACGAAAAATAACGGTCTCCTCCTGGAGCTCACAGCCAACTTGGCAAAAAGTTTCTAAGTGCCCACGGCCCTGCCGAGCTTTGGCGTCCGCCCAGCGCCGGTTCCGCAGTCGGCCTCGAATGACGAAAAATAACGGTCTCCTCCTGGAGCTCACAGCCAACTTGGCAAAAAGTTTCTAAGTGCCCACGGCCCTGCCGAGCTTTGGCGTCCGCTCAGCGCCGGTTCCGCAGTCGGCCTCGAATGACGAAAAATAACGGTCTCCTCCTGGAGCTCACAGCCAACTTGGCAAAAAGTTTCTAAGTGCCCACGGCCCTGCCGAGCTTTGGCGTCCGCCCAGCGCCGGTTCCGCAGTCGGCCTCGAATGACGAAAAATAACGGTCTCCTCCTGGAGCTCACAGCCAATTGTGGCGAAAAAGTGGCAAAGTGCCCACGGCTCTGCGGGCTCGTGCATCCGACCCGCGCCGGTTCTGCAGCCGGCCTAGAATGACGAAAAATAACGGTCTCCTCCTGGAGCTCACAGCCAACTTGGCAAAAAGTTTCTAAGTGCCCACGGCCCTGCCGAGCTTTGGCGTCCGCCCAGCGCCGGTTCCGCAGTCGGCCTCGAATGACGAAAAATGACGGTCTCCTCCTGGAGCTCACAGCCAACTTGGCAAAAAGTTTCTAAGTGCCCACGGCCCTGCCGAGCTTTGGCGTCCGCCCAGCGCCGGTTCCGCAGTCGGCCTCGAATGACGAAAAATGACGGTCTCCTCCTGGAGCTCACAGCCAACTTGGCAAAAAGTTTCTAAGTGCCCACGGCCCTGCCGAGCTTTGGCGTCCGCCCAGCGCCGGTTCCGCAGTCGGCCTCGAATGACGAAAAATGACGGTCTCCTCCTGGAGCTCACAGCCAACTTGGCAAAAAGTTTCTAAGTGTCACATCTCTGAAAAAACGGCTAAGTGTCGACTTTCGAAAAAACGGCTAAGTGTCAACTTTCGAAAAAACGGCTAAGTGTCGCCTCTCTGAAAAAACGGCAAAGTGTCAACTTTCGAAAAAACGACAGAGTGTCGCCTCTCTGAAAAAACGACTAAGTGTCGACTCTGAGAAAATGGCAAAGTGCCCACGGCTCTGCGGGCTCGTGCATCCGACCCGCGCCGGTTCCCCAGCCGGCCTGAAATAAGGCAAAACCAGCCTCTCCGCCTGGAGCTCAGAGCCAACTTGGCGAATATTTTCTAAGTGCCCACGGCTCTGCGTGGCTACGGCGTCTGCCCAGCGCCGGTTCCTGGGTCGAACCCCGAGGACGAGGAATGCCGGTCTCCGCCTGGAGGTCCCAGCTTAATCGGCGAAAATTTTCTAAGTGCCCACGGCTCTGCCGGGCTCGTGCATCCGACCCGCGCCGGTTCCCCAGCCGGCCTGAAATAAGGCAAAACCAGGCTCTCCCCCTGGAGCTCAGAGCCAATTGTGGCGAAAAAACGACTAAGTGTCAACTTTCGAAAAAACGACTAAGTGTCAACTTTCCAAAAAAACGGCTAAGTGTCGACTTTCGAAAAAACGGCTAAGTGTCAACTTTCGAAAAAACGACTAAGTGTCGCCTCTGAAAAAACGACTAAGTGTCGCCTCTCTGAAAAAACGACTAAGTGCCCACGGCTCTGGGGGGCTTGTGAGTCCGCCCCGCGCCGGTTCGGCGGTCGGCCTCAAAAAGCGAAAAATCAGCCTCTCTCCCTGGAGCTCACCAAAAATTTGTCGAAATTTTTCTAAGTTCTCCTCGAGGTACCAGGGGGTGAGGTACCCGGGCTAAGGTGCAGTACCTTTTTTGGTCTTCAGGTGCGCCAGAGTACAATGAAATGGTCCCAGTAGTCAGTGTACTCATCGACTTTCCCCCCGTTTTCCAAAGCACCCCGTTTACGAGTATGGAGGAGATGGTGCTGGTCTCCCCACGGCGTCGGACACGCCGTCCTCGACAGCACAAGGTCGGATAGAAGACCTGAAAAGCGCCGTGGCACGCGCTGGAGGTGTCACTGTGGCGAAAAAGTGACTAAGTGTCAACTTTCGAAAAAACGGCTAAGTGTCAACTTTCGAAAAAACGGCTAAGTGTCAACTTTCGAAAAAACGGCTAAGTGTCACCTCTCTGAAAAAACGGCAAAGTGTCAACTTTCGAAAAAACGACTAAGTGTCAACTTTCGAAAAAACGACTAAGTGTCACCTCTCTGAA
Organism: Syngnathus leptorhynchus; assembly: GCF_054491065.1. Lineage (NCBI taxonomy): Eukaryota > Metazoa > Chordata > Actinopteri > Syngnathiformes > Syngnathidae > Syngnathus > Syngnathus leptorhynchus. Next base: position 95,488 of record NW_028232144.1, on the reverse strand, counting down.
AAAATGGCAAAGTGTCAACTGCGAATGTGGTGGTGCATGGAAGGAAGTGGAGGACGGCCGCCTCCTTAAACACAGGCCGAAGAGGAGCGTCAGGGCCGGCTCCTTAAACACGGACCGAGTGTCGCCCTTAACACAGACCAAGCGGAGGACGGCCGCCTCCCTAAATACAGGCCGAACCGGAGCGCGAGGGCCGCTCCTTAAACACGGACCGAGTGTCGCCCTTAACACAGACCAAGGGGAGGACGGCCGCCTCCTTAAACACAGGCCGGAGAGGAGCGTCAGGGCCAGGCTCCTCAAACATGGACCGAGTGTCGCCCTTAACACAGACCAAGGGGAGGACGGCCGCCTCCTTAAACACAGGCCGGAGAGGAGCGTCAGGGCCAGGCTCCTCAAACATGGACCGAGTGTCGCCCTTAACACAGACCAAGGGGAGGACGGCCGCCTCCTTAAACACAGGCCGGAGAGGAGCGTCAGGGCCAGGCTCCTCAAACATGGACCGAGTGTCGCCCTTAACACAGACCAAGGGGAGGACGGCCGCCTCCTTAAACACAGGCCGGAGAGGAGCGTCAGGGCCAGGCTCCTCAAACATGGACCGAGTGTCGCCCTTAACACGGACCAAGGGGAGGACGGCCGCCTCCTTAAACACAGGCCGGAGAGGAGCGTCAGGGCCAGGCTCCTCAAACATGGACCGAGTGTCGCCCTTAACACGGACCAAGGGGAGGACGGCCGCCTCCTTAAACACAGGCCGGAGAGGAGCGTCAGGGCCAGGCTCCTCAAACATGGACAGAGTGTCGCCCTTAACACAGACCAAGCGGAGGACGGCCGCCTCCCTAAATACAGGCCGAACCGGAGCGCGAGTGTCGCTCCTTAAACACGGACCGAGTGGAGGACGGCCGCCTCCTTAAACACAGGCCGAACAAAATGACACAAAGTGTCAACTGCGAATGTTGTCCATCCAAGGAAGGAGCGTGATGCCCGGCCGGCTCCTTAAACACAGGCCGAGAGTCGCCCCGGACGGTCCGCCTCGCGGCGCCCGTCTGCTCGGATAAAATGACACAAAGTGTCAACTACGAATGTTGTCCATCCAAGGAGGGAGCGTGATGCCCGGCCGGCTCCGAAAACACAGGCCGAGAGTCGCCCCGGACGGTCCGCCTCGCGGCGCCCGTCTGCTCGGATAAAATGACACAAAGTGTCAACTGCGAATGTTGTCCATCCAAGGAAGGAGCGTGATGCCCGGCCGGCTCCTTAAACACAGGCCGAGAGTCGCCCCGGACGGTCCGCCTCGCGGCGCCCGTCTGCTCGGATAAAATGACACAAAGTGTCAACTACGAATGTTGTCCATCCAAGGAGGGAGCGTGATGCCCGGCCGGCTCCGAAAACACAGGCCGAGAGTCGCCCCGGACGGTCCGCCTCGCGGCGCCCGTCTGCTCGGATAAAATGACACAAAGTGTCAACTGCGAATGTTGTCCATCCAAGGAAGGAGCGTGATGCCCGGCCGGCTCCTTAAACACAGGCCGAGAGTCGCCCCGGACGGTCCGCCTCGCGGCGCCCGCCCGCTCGGATAAAATGACACAAAGTGTCAACTACGAATGTTGTCCATCCAAGGAAGGAGCGTGATGCCCGGCCGGCTCCTTAAACACAGGCCGAGAGTCGCCCCGGACGGTCGCCTCGCGGCGCCCGTCTGCTCGGATAAAATGACACAAAGTGTCAACTACGAATGTTGTCCATCCAAGGAGGGAGCGTGATGCCCGGCCGGCTCCGAAAACACAGGCCGAGAGTCGCCCCGGACGGTCCGCCTCGCGGCGCCCGTCTGCTCGGATAAAATGACACAAAGTGTCAACTGCGAATGTTGTCCATCCAAGGAAGGAGCGTGATGCCCGGCCGGCTCCTTAAACACAGGCCGAGAGTCGCCCCGGACGGTCCGCCTCGCGGCGCCCGCCCGCTCGGATAAAATGACACAAAGTGTCAACTACGAATGTTGTCCATCCAAGGAGGGAGCGTGAGGCCCGGCCGGCTCCGAAAACACAGGCCGAGAGTCGCCCCGGACGGTCCGCCTCTCGAGGCGCCCGCCCGCTCGGATAAAATGACACAAAGTGTCAACTACGAATGTTGTCCATCCAAGGAGGGAGCGTGATGCCCGGCCGGCTCCGAAAACACAGGCCGAGAGTCGCCCCGGACGGTCCGCCTCTCGAGGCGCCCGTCTGCTCGGATAAAATGACACAAAGTGTCAACTGCGAATGTTGTCCATCCAAGGAAGGAGCGTGATGCCCGGCCGGCTCCTTAAACACAGGCCGAGAGTCGCCCCGGACGGTCCGCCTCGCGGCGCCCGCCCGCTCGGATAAAATGACACAAAGTGTCAACTACGAATGTTGTCCATCCAAGGAGGGAGCTTGAGGCCCGGCCGGCTCCGAAAACACAGGCCGAGAGTCGCCCCGGACGGTCCGCCTCTCGAGGCGCCCGCCCGCTCGGATAAAATGACACAAAGTGTCAACTACGAATGTTGTCCATCCAAGGAGGGAGCGTGATGCCCGGCCGGCTCCGAAAACACAGGCCGAGAGTCGCCCCGGACGGTCCGCCTCGCGGCGCCCGCCCGCTCGGATAAAATGACACAAAGTGTCAACTACGAATGTTGTCCATCCAAGGAGGGAGCGTGAGGCCCGGCCGGCTCCGAAAACACAGGCCGAGAGTCGCCCCGGACGGTCCGCCTCTCGAGGCGCCCGCCCGCTCGGATAAAATGACACAAAGTGTCAACTACGAATGTTGTCCATCCAAGGAGGGAGCGTGATGCCCGGCCGGCTCCGAAAACACAGGCCGAGATTCGACCCCGGACGGGCCGTCTTCTCCCGGCGCCCGCCCGCGTACGCCCCCCATCCCCGGTCGCCCGTCTGCTCCCGGCGGGCCTCCGAGTACCCCCTCACCCAACTGACCGACTGGCACTCATGACCCGCCTTGGTAGGGCCCCCATCGGCCTCGGCTCGTCCGACGTCG